>NW_027502221.1:0-25700 GCF_021521415.1 Bidens hawaiensis
GTAACTTTTTGCAAGCTAAAGCTTTTAATAAAGCAAAACTATCGTTTCACCCTTATTTAGCTGTGTTTGCAATTTGGTTTTTATACATTATAATGTAAAAAAAATTACAAAAATTCCTGTACAGCTGATTACAACCATAGCTGCAGCTTACAGCTGCTAACTTTGTCAAACATACCATAAGACTACACAAATGATTATAGTCTTATAAATTATAATGACCTGAAACTAGAAGTTTCTTCATCAAAGCTAAAGATTAACATGACATAACCTCACTTCTATTCAGTCATCATATATCACATAGCATTCAAGATAGGTGAGCATGTGACAACATACAATCTATTTCAATGAATCAAATCTTTGATGAATAATCTCTTAATCAAATAAAATCAACTTATCTGCCAAACTATGCAACATGTCCACATTCAACCAACCATTTTTATTTGATCTTCACTTCCAAAAAACTAAAAAAAATATACACTTTAGTGTAAACATAATATAACAGGATATAAAACTAGTGCCCTAATTTCATTTCCCGCAAAAATAATCACAACCCAGATCAAAACACAGCATAAAATCAAAACCCTTTACACAAAAACAACAACTAGTGATTCAAAATGTGTGAATTGAATTGAAACCTGGGGATGGGTGAAATTAGGGCAAAGCAAGGATCGTTGAACGATTGATGCTTGATCTGAATCGGCCATCAGGGTCTTAGCGAATCGAGGGACGCTTGATCTGAATCGGCCAGCCATCGCCATTTGGATCGATAACACAAATAAAAAAAATTCCAACACAACACAACAGACGGAGGCTATGTTTATGTTATGTTATTCGAAGGGGTACCATATTTTGTGATTTGGTGCTTGATATATTACAAACTTACATTTTCTGACTAGTGAGTTTGGCGATAGGGTGAGCGGGTTCGTTTACAACCGAGTTGACTTTGAACGAGTTAGTTTTTAACGAGTATTGACTTATTTTAACGACCCGGCTTAAGGGGATTCTTATTATTCTTGTGATTCTTACTTGAATTTTTTATTTAGGATTTCGGTTTCGTTTAAATGTTATGCTAACTGTTTCGAATAATGTGTACGAGGGAAAGATGTATTTAGTATGTCTTAATCTAATAAGAGAGATGGCAAATTGGCAACTACCCACATCTCGATTTCGAGGGTAGGAATACCTTCCCCTCTTATACGAAGAGCGATAGAGACTGTAGTATTCGTGATCAAAACCACTATCACTCATTGTATGCAATTATCGCCACTAGTCATAAAAAAACGCCTCAAATACCACAAATGCGTCTTTGAACACACTTATTATGGATTAGAGAGAACTTCACGATTCAGTGTGTTTTGATGGGAGCAATCCCACGATAATGACTTGATATGAAAGGTCGGGTAAAATATCAACAACCACCACCATCACCATCATCGTCCATTTTGGTTAATGTGGTCATCCATGAATGGGAAATGCTGTGCTATTATTCCTTCATGAACTGAATCGCATTCTTTCTCAAGCATCCAAATATTGACATGTTATGATACCGGTAAAAGGATGTATGTCTGAAGTCGTCACTAATTATCGAAGTCGCATAGGCTAGCTTAGTAATATTATACTTGAATGAAATAACCATTATCTATAGGTAAGACAATGTGTTATGGGTCATTTTCCTCACTTTTTATCTGTCACACCCCGACCAAAGGCGGCGGAACATGCCGAGGTGTAACGATTGTCCATAAGCGCATGACACTAATTAAAGTGACAGTATTTAATAAACTCATTTCATTTCACAACATCGAAAATGTCACATAACAATTATCCATAAAATAACCATAAACAAGATATCACAAAATATGGCAAATTTGATATTGTTCATTTTTACTAATATCCTAAGGTCTTTGATGTCGTTTTCTTCACAATCATAAATCAACTAAGATGCAAACTTGCAACATTTCATAAAATAAAGTTTGTCAACACAAAGGTTGGTGAGCAATTCATAAGTTTAATCATATTAGTATATAATAAAGATAGCCACAGAACTTGCATACGAAACGATAAATAAAAGTGGTAATTTGGATAAATAGATATCGCTAAACACATTAGCGACACCTAGCTATAAAGGGATGCCAAATAGTCTAGGATTTTATAGTTATCGTTAATTGCATTACGTTAACGACACCTTGCTATAAGGGGATGCCAAATAGCCTAGGATTTTATAGTTCCACCAACCAAAAGCGATAAACACATAGGCATATAAGCATAGAACACCAAATCGAGCAATTATTTAGGTAAGGTATACAACTACGTTTGTGGTTTAAGATTCAAATATAAAGCATTTTGTTGAATAAGTATGAAATGTCACCCCCAAAATAAAAGATGGAAAACGGGGTATGAAGTACTCACATTCAAGTAGTAAACTTGAAAGATGATAATTTGGAGATTTGTCGGAACGACGAGTTTAACGCACAATGTCTAAAAAGAAAAGAAATCTTGAATTTAGAAAAGTTGTCTTGAAGGTCTTTAAACAAAATAAATGTTAAGAAATGTAAATAATTAAAGTTCAATGTTTACAATGTAACTATTTAAGAATTTATAATAATAACCATTTAAAAATGTAAATTTGCTCGAAACTGGGTTAAAGTATCTAACCTTAATATTTACTCAACCTACGTTAAGTAATAAGGTGGGTAAAATGCAAGAATGCAAATCCCTTTGGAATAAAGATACTAAAATGGTTTTTTTTTTTTATCGAGTGTTCGGGTTGTCGGTTCGGGTCTTGATAATTGGTCAAACCCAAAGTCAACTTTCCAAAATATTGAATGTTATGAGATAACTCAATAAAATTTAATAACACTTAACCAAGTATGTAATTCCATTGTTTTAGAACTAACAACGCACGTTAAGCGAGTGTTCGGTTTTGTCGGTCCAAACTTTGTTATGAGATCAAGTTGGATCCAACATTTCCAAGTACTTAAGAAAATATTTAAAAATCAATTTGTAACTATTTTTAAAGAAATATACAAGTCTTGATAGCTAAAAAAAACACACTTGTGTGTCTTAAGCGAGTAAGAATCAGTTTGGTTCGGTTTCCATCTCATAACAAGTTCATAGATGGTTTCCACATGTCCAAACACTAAAGAACTTGTATAATAATGTACAAATAAAAATACTTTAAGTTTTACAACCAAAAGTTAACAATAAAGTCTTTAAACAAAAGTTCGGTTTTCGGTTCGGATCGTGTTTCGGGTTAAGACCGAGGTAAGATTCTACAAACCCATAACCATAGAATTTGTAAAAATGATTTTAGAAACTTAGATCTAACAATAAGTATGTTTAAACAATTATTTAACAAAACTAGTAACAAAGTTCGGTTTACGGTTTAGAGCTATTTACGGTTAAACCGAAGCATAGACTCTTAAAAACCCATAACCATGGAACTTGTAAACATGACCAACAAACTAAAATAAGCAAGATTACTATGTATGAACAAGTTATATAGATGTATATATATCAAGGACACGAAGTCCTCCATGAAGCCTCGCCTTATGAGGTCCGAAACCTCACCGACCGGAATCGGAGAAGTAACTACCAAAGGTAAACAAGGGGTGTATATTATATATATATGTTGCACAACCATAAACAAGTATTAATAGGGCTACATAAACTAATTAAGATGAAAGACTAAAAACCTTCAAGAACACTTAAGAAGATAACCTTGAATCTTTGATATTTGAAAGAGTTTTTTTTTTTTTTTTTAGTTGTAGCAAGGGAAAATGAAGAGAAAAGATGGTGTATATATAGGGTAATGTTGGTGGTCAAATATGGGTGTGAGACACAAGAGTTTTCATGCAAAATGGATCAAGACAAAAACACAAAACAACAAAAATAAATAAATAAATATAAATAAAAATAGGATGTTTTCAAGACTCAACAAGTGTGAAACAATATTGTAACATAAATCCATCATTTTGATTATAACATAAGCTTCGGTTTACAAATCGGGTCGGTTTACATAATAAACAAATACAAACAAGATCCGAAATTGACGAATGTCATATTATCATTCGTCATGCCTGCGCCACATTACTGTCAACTTAGTTATTCCTCCATCATTCAACCTCACCATTCAACACTTTCATTCCCCTCATTTTCCATCACTCTCCACCCTTATATTATTTATTAATATAAAGAAATAAAAATACAAAACAAAATCTCATTGGATTGCTCTTCACCATCGTTCAAAATATGATCACCCTCGTTCTCATCATTTCACGTGTGATCATTTGGGGGCTTACAGTGTTCCTCCTTCACCCTTGAAGGAAAGCTTGTAACGTAGAACCCTTTAAAGTCTTCCATAACTCATACCTCATCTCATAATGCATAGCGACTTCAAAGCCTATACGTGCCATGGCCATATACATGATTTGATTTATTATATGTAAGAGATCCTCTTCTTTTTTCTTTTTTTAACTTCTATCATAAAAAATGACTAATAGATGTGGGTTTGTTAGCAACTTATATATCAACTTTTAATACATTTTACTTTTTTCTAAGAAAAGCCCTAAAACTTTCAAAACTTATAAACAAAAACTATGAAGTCCAAACATATTAAGTTATTAACAAATAGTCAAATCCTTTTAAGTCAAAAATATTAGCAAAAATATTATGTTCATCAATTAATTTGTGATCTTACCAATCGGGTTTTACAAGGTTGGTTGTAATCCAATATTACTTTCAAAATAAATTAATCAAAAGGTCTTTGGACCAATATATTGTATCCATGTATGATGTAAAGATGTTCCATTAAGAATTCATGTGTCGTAGTCTTGTCGTGGACAAGTGGTGTAGATTTAGGAGTATATCCGAGTGTGTGAAATTGCCGTTCAAGAAAAAAAAACATCCAAGATGGATGAAAAATTTGAGTGTATTTAAGCTTCCAAGATTTTGCTTGGAATATCATGTCTTAGATCAAATAGTGATTGGCTTCACTCGTTTTATAAACAACGGTTTTATCAATTTATCTTTTTCAACATGTAACACACAAGATATAAAGAATGATGATGCTAGTGCTTAAATAAGTACTTGAAGAAGGGATAAAGTAGGGATGAGCAAATATCGGTATAGTACCGATTTGGTACCGTCGGTATTGAATCGGTACCAAGGTTTTGAGTTTTCGGGACCGGTATTTCCCGAATTTTACCTTAAATAGCGGTACTGTACCAGTACTGAACCGAGCATTTCGGTACCGGCATCGGTACCAAAAATTTGCGATTTTCAGGATCGGTATTTTCGGTACCGGTACAGTACCGAGCACATCCCTAGGATAAAGTATTTGATAGAAAACAATTTAAGGGTGGAAGGGGCATAACCTATCCTTAACTAAATTATGACTACCAATCCTGCATTGTCACCTCATTTACTATCTTAGTTTACCCTAAGAGCATTCCCAGCACATTTCCTATTTATATCCACATACACTAAAATCCGTTGCATTTTTTCTCATATTTTCAATCAAAAAATATTTTTTATGCATTTTATCATTATTTTTTTTTCTCCACTCACAACCACTTTCATAAACTATTAAAAAATTATACAGTGTGAACAATGTAAATCCAAATTTAACTTTCCTACATAACATTTTCTCTCCGCTCTACTCTCAACCACTCATATGTCATACCCATAACATATAATTTGTAAAACCTGAAAACATGGACCAAAGCTTTTACTAGCGCTACTTTTTCATTGATCCATGTCTCTAACCCTCTCCTAATTATCGGTTAGGGATTTAGTTGCTCCATAAAGTGATGTTTTGAAGAAAAATAGTAAGAATTGGTTGTAGAGAGTGTAAAATTTGAGTCGAAATGGTGTGTTTTTTAGAGAGTGTAAAAGTTGAGTCGAAATGGTTTGTTTTTTAGAGAGTGTAAAAGTTGAGTCGAAATGGTTTGTTTTTTAGAGAGTGTAATGTATAAAACCTAGAAACATGGGCCAAAGTTTTTGCTAACGATACTTCTTCTTCATAGCTCTATGCCCGTGAGCGTCTCCTAATTATCAGTCGGGGATCTAGATACTCCATAAAATGATGTTTTGGAGAAATATAGTTTAAAATGGTTTCAAAGAGTGTAAAATTGAATACCCTAAAGCACGTATCTCATGACTACCAAAACAAAAGGCACCATCAGTGCTTCCACTAAAACATTTATGCAACAAAAGTTTGTACATGAGTCGGAATGGTGTGTTTTTTCAGAGAGTGTAAAAAATGAAGAGATAAGGGATATTGAATAATGAAAATGGGTAATAATGTGAAATATAGCCTTTAAATGACCATATTTTGGAGATGGCAAACGGGTTCTATATACCAGAAGCGTACCCGGCGGCAAAGTTTCTGGGGATGGCGGCAATATTTAGACTTGGTATATTAAATACTAAACAGGTTAACGTCAAATGATAGTATTTTCTCTTTTTTCCTGTTCTTTTATTTCATAAAATCCATTGATTTGACCCATTGTCATAAAATCAAAATGTTTTATTACATTTTACTTCTAACTTGTAGCATGGTCAAATTAGACCAATTGACCACCTCGGAATCCAAACACCTCGAAATCCAATGAAGATTGAGATGAATCTTGTACGCTACTTCCTTAACATGTCCCCACAAATGAGGATGAAAACTCCTTTTCCTTTTTCCAAATATATTTTTATGTTTCCTACACTTCATAAAATAATTATATATAATCATATAATACCTTTCTTTTAAAACCTTTGAACACAAAAGAACAAACACAATAACACATAATTCCTATTTGAATCTGACCATCATAACTCATAAAAAAAGGAAGGCAAAATCGGCCAATTCCACAACTCGATATTTAGAAAACGAAAACTTGGAAAACGAGTGAAGCCAATCCGAGTATTTCATATTCACCATTATAAACCTAATGACATGTCCTATAAAACATTAAACATATAATGATATGAGAACAAACAACTACCTCTATATAAGTTAAAACAAAATTCCAAAAAGAGTTTACTGTTGATTTGATTCCTCCCCGAGTACTTCCACGTTGCAAATAGGACACACCTGTTAAAGAAAAACATATTATTATTATTCAAACAAGAACGAGATAGTTTGTTCGATTTGTAGTCAGGAATCACAACGGTTTATTACATACCTTGTTGATACTGAGCCATTTGGAGCCACACTCGGTATGATAAACATGCTTACATGGCAAATTGATTTGTTTGTCCCCTCTTTTATACCTCATTTGACAAATCACACACCTGTTGCACAAATTCATTTAGTAATCAAATTAAAATAACAAGTTTTGATCCGAGTCTTACCTTTCTCCAGATTTTCTTCTCAAAAAGAAACTGCCCGACTTATATCTTGTAGTCGGAAGTGAATTTATAGCATCTTCAGAAAGACCCCGACTCTCGGTTCCAACAGCCTCACCTAAATCAAGTAATTCCTGCAGGAATTAAAAAAATGGGTTTAGTCACTGTGGTTTGACCCAAATACCATTTTAGTCCAAAAGTTTAAATTTGACTTTTTTAGTCCAATAGTTAGATTTTTGTATCAACTGAAGTCCAGCTCGCTAACCTCATTCAACCTTTCTGTTAACTTTTTACTAAAATACAACACCTATTTGTGTTACTTAGTCAAATATCCTTGGATCAAAATACGCTTGGACTATTAAAAGACCAACATGGTGAAATACCTATAGTTGTTTATATAATATTTGTTTTAAAAATAAATAAAATCTTCATAAAAACTAAAAGAAAAGCATTTAATAGCAAACCTCGTATGTCATATTGTCTGGATCAATATCATCCTGCCAAACAGCCTGCAATTCACAACACATGTTATCTTTAGTATCACAGATAATCTGGTCAAATAGTCAATTAATTAGGCCTGCAAACGGACCAACATTCTGTGAACTATTCATGAACCGTTCAGCGGGAAGTTCGTTCATGTTCTCTTTATTTAATAAATGAACGAGCATGAACAAATATTTTTGTTCATTTAGTCAAACGAACAAACATGAGCATATTTCTCGTCAGTTCATTTATGTTCGTTTATCATCATCCGTTTAAGTTCATCACTTTATGTTTGTTTAAGTCCGTTTGTTTACATATTCATCTTAAATTTTAAGCCCATTACAATTTAGTCTGGTTTTGATAAATTTTTAGGCCCAATATAATTACGTTCGTGAATTGTTTGTTTATACTATTAACGAACGATCATAAACGAACACGAACACACTCATTTTCTTAACAAACAAACAATTCATTTAACTGTTCGTGTTCGACCATTTGTTCAGTTATAAACGAACACAAACATGCTCTGTTAGTGTTCGTTTGGTTAATTTACAGGCCTACAATTAATTATACCAAATCTCAGCCTGAATAATTATCCTGATTATAAACTCAAAAAACTCTTAAAACAACATGAAAAAAAATTCAAAATAAAAAGCATAATACCTGAGAACTTGAAGCACTGTCATGATTTGGACTACCTGCAACATTGAAAAAAATGGCATAAACAAATGTATAATTATATAATAAGTAACATCATATGATCCATACATCAAATTGTTGCATCATGAAAATATAAAAACAGGAACTGACATTCTTCTGGGATAACTTGCATGTTTGAAACTGAATTCTCAGCCGATTGCGCGTCTACAGAAGCCGGTTCTGTGACATTCATAATTACAGGATATTCCCACGCGCTTCGATTCAAATCCATTCTCGGCAGATAATTCTGGACCTCGTATGGATCATAATAAGGTATGCCTCCTTGAGCAGGTAGTCCGTATTTGTATGAACTCATATTCATTAGCCAATATGCATTTTCCTATGCATAGTACAAGAAACCATTGTATCAATATTTAAGTGATAAATTTGATTTGTAAAGATAATAAAAAATTAAAAACCTGATCTTGGACTGGAACCAGCTGAGGATAATGTGTGGGTTGATGCGGGACCCCATCAAAGAAGTCAATGAAGCCATCAGGGACTGTGTATGGGAATCCTGAGTTTATGTAGTGGCCCCCCATATGTCGATTCCCGTTACCATCCATTGTGGATGATACTTGTAATCAGTTTTGAGAATGAAACTGCAAGAAAGCTGAATGAATCAAACTGTTTAGCACATCATTTTATAAGAACATGTACACAAATGATTATACTTCGTATTAACCTTTATAGGTATACATCAATTTTTATATCATTAGTAACTCACAACAATCGCTCCTTGAAACAATGAATCTTTTTTTGAATTTACCGACACACACTTTAAAATTTATACTTTTACGTCCGTTAGAAATATCATGAAAACATAACGTCTTGACTTAAAAGTAAGCGGCGTTCTGATCTAGCGAAAATAAAGCTAAATTTATGTAAGACAGTCGCTTAAATGGGGAACATATACCTCTTTATATAATGGGATATGAGCGCTTTGTTAAACGGATAAGCTGCACTCGTTAAACTTCCATCTTGGAAATCAAATTAAAAAGTAAAATTTATGTAGCTAGTCCCTTAAATGGGAAACATATAGCTCTTAAAGTAACGGATTATGAGCGGTTTGTCGAACGGCATAAGTAGCATTTCCTAAATTTCCATCTTGGAGATGAAATTTGAAAATCAAAAAGTTAAGTCCATTAATATTTAGAAACCAATTTGAATTTCAAATTTCACATTTCACATTTCACACTTCACATTTAACACATAGTAAAAATGATATAATTCAGAAACAGTTGCCTATTTTTAATCTTCAAGAGAACTAAAAACTAACATAACTAACAGTTGTCTGTTTAAATATATTTTATTAAAGAAGAGGTATAACAAAAACTTTTTACATTGCACTAAATAACAACTTTTCAAACAACATATTAGCAAGAAATAAACAGCTCTTAAACATAAACTTATACTAAGCTAAGGGTTAACAAAACCAAAGAAAACATGACTTGTTTAAAAGATGGAATAACAAACAAGCTAAAGCTGCAGCCATTAAACTTGTGTCATAAAAACCCTAGAACAAAAAAAAAGTGTAAGATTTTAAATTTTAAAACCCTAAGACAAGCAAATATAGTTCAATTTTCACATTTACTGAAACCTAACAAACAAGACCTAAAAAAACTATTACATTGCACAATAAACCAAATTACTCAAACATAACTACAAAAGGAAAGCAATTAAAGTCAAACTAGATCAAAAGCGTAAATCTAATTTCAACAATTAACCGCTACATTTGCATAATTTTAACTTGATTCCGTTACATTCACACAGAAATCAACAACTGAAACACAGCTTGATAATAATAATAATAATAATAATAATAATAATATACAAACGGCAATGAATCACACAGTACACAGACAGAAAGACAGATAATAGGAAGGACTGTAGAGAGAGAAAGTAAGAGAGATGACGGACATTGTAGACGGTCGGCCGGAAACGGACAAAGTGAAACAAGACGACGGACGCTGCTTGGTTGATTGATCTTCTTCTTCGTCTCTCTTACTCACAGTAGATGTGTGTGTGTGTGTGTGTGTGTGTGTGTGTGTGTGTGTATAGATATATAGATACAGTACATATACATAGAGAGTATTTAAAGGAAAGTGTGAGTGTGACTCTTATCTTATTCGTTGTGTCACCATCTCCTATTTTGGGGCACTAGTGTCTTGTAGTCTTGCCTTGGCTTTTTCATTCACGCAATCCACCTATACTTTACTTTACTTTCATTTGATAATACGCAAATTCGATCAATATCGGTTATATATATTACCGAGTATTAATAAAACCTGAACGTTGTTGGTAAAACACAAGCATTACGGCGAAGAATCGACGTGAATTCAGTTGATATCGATCACATTTGTTACATCGATAAAACAATAGTGTTATCGGTAAAACCTAGGTATTGGTAAAACTGGAGCCTTAAAACTCGGACGTCAAGTAAAACTCCAGTGCTGTTGATAAAACACATATTTTGCAAAAATAAAATTTTAAACATGTTAACAGATGTTGCCAAATAGCCACACCATTTGATGTAGTGACAAAGGTGGTTTACTTTCAAAATGGTTGTTAGGGGTTCGATCCCCACTATGGGTGACTTGTAAATAATAAAATTTGGCTGATAAAAGAAAATTTGCTACCAAGTGGACGAATAATAACCTTGTGTCGCCAAACGTTCCTATCTTATGTCATGGTAAAGATATGGCACCTAAAATTATCCAAAGGATCTTAAATTGGTTTAGTGGTAAGACATCTAAATAATATATTGATATCTGTAGCGTCACATGTTCAAGCCTTCCATGGGCGTGATATATTGAAAGGCCTATGGTTGTTCAAGAAAATGAGTAAAGATTCATGTGTTGTGATACGGTAAAAATAGACATTTGATTGTTATAAAGTAACTATTTCTCTACTTTTGTCTGATTGTTTTCGAAATATTTCGTTATATTTGTCGGTATTCAGTTTTGTTATGTGTGACGTATCTATTTTCAAGTGATACATCTAGAAGTGCCAACATGGAAAAGTGAAGCCTCGATGTGAACTGTAGAGTGTGATTATACATTTATTTTGTTTATCTGTTATAGAAGACAAACTACTTTTGAAACAAAAGTGAGTATTGGAACAAGTTGTATCTTCTTGTCAAATTTGATCATATTCACTTGGATGTTCTGTTTTGCAATGTAATATTTTGGCATGTCCATTATGGTGTTTTCAAACTAGTTGTCAATTTATGAAATATGTGACAGTTAATTAGTTAAATATATTAATATATTATCAAAAAGAGTTTTAAGACCATGTGTGTCGTCATGATATCTTGTTGGGACCACCCCGATATCATGTAAAGATTTATCATGTCGTTGTAATATACACCTCAAAACTCTAAAATTATTTTGGTATGTTTGTTGGGTTAAAGGATCTATGTATTCATTCAATTTTGCTTTGTGTGATGTTTGTAATATTAAGTGATGCATCTAAAAGGGCTAATGTGGAAAGGTGAAGTTGTAGAGTGTGATCATGCATTTATATTTTAGTTTGTACGTTGTCGAAGACAAACTACTTTTGAAGTGGGTACTGGAACAACTTGTATTTTATTGTCAGATTTGATCATATTCACTTGTAAGTTGTGTTTTGTAACTACTATTTGGTCGCATTGTGGTTACTTTTAAAAATACATTGTGATGTTTATTTATGAATTATGTGAAAATGAGTTGACAATTGTTATGAAAATAAATTTTAAAACTATAGATGTTAGGGAGCTAGGGGCACCATGTAGGTACTACATCTTTTTAGGGCATACCACCGTCACCCTTTAGAGTAGTTTTTGAAAGATGGTGAAACGGGTACTATTACCGTTGAAAGGATAGGTAGGGAGGGGGGGAGAGGGAGAGAGATGTGGAGAGTAAAGAGAGAATATTAAAATGGTTTAGAGTACTTGAAAATAGTACCGGTACTAATTAGACCAAACGCAGTCTATGGGGCATCCCCCCCCCCCCCCCCCCAAATGTCTGGGAACACCGCCTCTGGCTGTGTTGTCTTCAAAAACTCTCTCAGCGTTGTGTACAAAACAATTGATGAAGAGGAAGGCGGGGCCAAGGAAGAAACCAACCAATAGAGAGGGAGTTGGGAGCGTTTTGAAGATTTTCTACTACATATGGTCTTAGGGCAGTTCATGGTAGTTAAAAGGAGCATCTCTTCCTCATCATATATTATGTATTTTAGGGACCAATCTTGATATTACATCAACACACACGATATTTGGAGAGATGGCATGATCGTCTAAAAGCGTGATAAACCTAAAAGAGAGTTAGCTCCTTCGTTCAAGGTGTAATACACACCTAAAGTCACATGGGTTTTTACCCCTTTGTGATATTGTTAGCAAATTGTTCTCCAATTGGGTTTGATGTTTAATGTATCATTAACAAATTGATCTCAATTTAGGTATAGACAACAAACGTGACATGATCCTAACTTTTCATTTCCGCCACCATAACATGTTTGTGTTACATCATGTAACAAAACATTTTCTATTCTAAAAGCAAAATCTAAGATAACTATGCATAGGTTTAATTACTTTTTTGTAAAAGACATCCAATAAACCCATGTCCTATACAATGTGTCATTTAACTCATCAAAATTTTGATTAAACTAGAATGAAATTCGACTCAAATTGGCCCATAAATGTAAAATAAAATCAATGAAATGTGTGTTGGTAATTTAATATTTTATATATTTAAAATTGCAATTTCATATACATACAAAAGGTAACATGACACTTTGTCAACGCAACCTAAAAACTTGGTAATTATGCAAGACTGAAACATGCAGCAAAACTTGAATGAGTTATACACTAAAACTTATTAAAAAATACAGTTACTAGGCACCGATTTTACTTTGATCCTTCTTTTATCTTTATTTAACTTCAACTTGTTTAACCACTACATTTAAGAGAAAATGGAATTGCTATACCTTTTACGATATTATTAAGTATTATACCACGTACCGCATAAATTTTATTCACTGTCACCAAAAAAATTATACTGCTTGAAACAAAGTTGATACACGAATGTCGTCTCTTGTATAAGCTCTCCATGTAATTTTGTTACAACTAAAGAATGATACGCAAGTTAAAATGATAAAGCAACCATATTATCACGTAATTATGTATATAAGATAAATAACGAATATATGGTCGGCGTCGCAGATTGTTTGTTTGAAACTTACCTTGACTTTAAATGCAAATATTTCCAACCACTAACCAAAGTTGTTGGTCGCTGTGATGGCAAAAAGTTAATAGATGAGTACGTGTGTGTTTCTTAGTTCGCAGAATCGACCTTCATGCCTGTTATCATGCTTGTTACAATGTATATCCATTTTTGTTTTTGTTTTGTCTATGTTTTATTTTTTAAATTTCGTGGTAACGAGCCTAACCGAAACCGATCAAATTCATATACGCCCGGACCGACAACACTCCCCGGGTTTTATTGCACCGAACGGTTTTTTTTGGGGGGGAGGGATTATGGTGCGAAGCTTACCGAATTCGAGTTGACACACCACTGCACCGCCGGGACCTATAACGCTCGGTTTTTCCAATGTCCGGGTTTACCGATCGAATAAGTGACGTTTTAACCATTTTATTTTATTACATGTTATAAACGGTGTTTAACCATATTTTTTTTATATGTTAATCTTGTTATATGTTAACAGGCCACTTACGGAACCTCAGCGGTCCACCTTTTTTTTTTTCTTTTTTATTGAATAATTTCTTTTTTGTCCTTTAGTTATTATTATTAGGGGGTGTTTGGGTAAGCTTTTAAAATTCCTTTTTTGTTTATTTGTTTTTTGAAAAGTAAAAGCAACTTTTGAAAAGTTATAATTTGACGCTTTTGAAGGAGTTTTATCAAATGCATTTTGCTTTTCATCAAGCAAATAAACAAGTTTTAAAAGCTCACCCAAACACCCCCTTAGTAGTAGCAGCTGAATTCGCATCGGTTCACGGCCGCAATGTGTTGGTTATTATTTTGCTTTAGTTCGTCGCGGTTTTTTTAATGCCATCACCTTCGATACTGACCGAATTCGCAGCCCGTCCTAGTTTATTTTGTTTGTCGCGGGTTTTGCTGCTTAATTTATTTTTGTTGTTTAGTTTCGGTGCCGTGATTTGAGACCGACCAAATTCGTGTCGGTGCGCCACCAAAACGCACATGTAGTTTTTTATCAGCCCCGCGCAACGCGCCGGTGTAGTATCTAGTTCTTATTAAACACGTAATTACATGTGTTACATCTAAAAAAACTAAGTATATTATTTTATCTATTTTATACCATAATTTTTTTTAAACATAATATGAATTAAATGTGTAGTTAAGAGTTAATGAAAGGAAAATTAGTAAAATGTTCTATTTTTAGTGAGAGATTCTAAATATGTTCATTCAAAATTTAAATTCTCTCTTTGTCCCTTTACTAATTCGTCGTCGACTCTACGTTAGAAATTCGAGACGACATGTTTCTTAACTCGCTGCCTCCCCGTCACATTAGCTCATAATTCGTCGCCTCCCCGCCATGTTATCTCAAAACTTATCGCCTCCCCACCATGTTAGCTCAAAACTCATCACCTCTTCTCCATGTTAGCTCAAAATCCGTCGCCTCTTCGCTGTGTTAGCTAAAAAAAGTTCTGCATTGTCTTTACTAAAAACATTGATCCTAAACTAATTTAAAAAATATTTGAATATTTTAAATTTTGGTTTTTAAGTTCTTGTATATTGGATTTTGGATAATAATATGATTTAGAAAACTCATGCATACCATCAAAATCATTTTATGTGTACCTTATTTAGATAAATTTTTTTAAATAACAAGATTTATTAGATTTAATTTTTAAGCTAACACCGCGGGGAGGTGACGAGTTTTGAGCTAGCATGGCAGGGAGGCGATGAGCTTTGAGCTACATGGTGAGGAGGTGACGAGTTTTGAGCTGATACGGCGGGAAGACGACAGTTAAGAAGCATGTTGTCTCGAATTTCTTACATAGAGGCAACGACGAGTTAGTAAATAAACAAAGAGAGAATTTGAATTTTGAAGTGACATATTTAGAATTTCTTATAAACATAGTACATTTTGGGAATTTTCACGTTAATAAATGAAGGTGGTGGTTCTTAAAAATTTTTTATGTAATTAAGAATTGGATTTGTAAAATATAGGAAGGGGAAGAAAAAGGCATGTGAGGGAAGTAAAGGGTGGATCCAAAGCCAGTAAAAAGCAGCAGCAGCCTCAGTTCCCCATAAACTTGTCTGCGCAATCTTTGCCGTGTACCCTGCTAACATCGTTACTAAACAAATATACCTGTCAAAACATCTCTTGTAATTATATTATATGTTTCCGCTAACTAGGGTTGTAATCGAATCAGATTTAAATAATGGGAAAATACCCAAAATAGCCCATCTACAAAATAAGATTCTAAATTTGTCCCTCCAAATTCAAGTTTCCAGTTTTGTCTCATAGTTATCTCGTCGTCGTCGACATGTTGTGTTAAAGATGCTTTTATTAACGCGTTACGCATGGTTAAAGACAAATTTGTCCCTCCAAATTCAAGTTTCCAGTTTTGGATTTCCTAACACATGGTTAAAGACGCTAACACGTTGTCAAAGACTCGTTAGATTTCCTAACACATGGTTAAAGATAAGTTAGACCTCCAAACACGTAGTCAAAGATATGTTAACATCAAACGCGTAGTCGAAGATATGTTAGCTTTTTTGTTTGTTTTTTTAATATTATATTTTTATAACTAGTTTTACTTATTTTGTTTTTCTTTTATAACTTTTAATGTATAAAATTTTATATTATTTCGAATATACCGATGAGAAATGTTTACTTTTATCTACGGACCGGCATAAATTTTATTTAAAACCGAGCGGGGTCAAATTTTATTGAATATTTCGATATTAGTTTGACACGGCTCGAGTTTGAGTTAGTTTATGTCGGTCAGTAGGTAAAAGTAAGCATGTCTCGTCGGTATATTCGAAATAATATAAAACTTTTATATATTAAAAGTTATAAAAGAAAAACAAATATAAGTTAAACTAGTTATAAAAATATAATATTAAAACAAACAAACAAAAAAGCTAACATATCTTCGACTACGCGTTTGATGCTAACATATCTTTGACTACGTGTTTGGAAGCCTAACTCATCTTTAACCATGTGTTAGGAAATATAATGTGCCTTTGACGACGTGTTAGTGTCTTTAACCATGTGTTAGGAAATCCAACGCATCTTTGACGACGTGTTATGCTAACATGTCGTCAAAGACGCGTTAGATTTCTAATACATGGTCAAAGATGAGTTAGAGAGGGCCATTTTTGAAAATATTAAGTTTAGGGGACAAAGTTGGAATCTCATTTTCTAGATGGACTATTTTGGGGATTTTCCCTTTTTTAAACTATACAGAACCAATTAGGAAATTCAATGAACCATTCGGGAACAAAACGCAGTAATTTATTACCAAATAATCGTTGTGAAAAATCACGATCTTGTGGTTGACATGGACATCTATTCAAATAGCCTCTTCTAATATCATATCTTTGATTCGGGTGATGAGATGAAATTGGTTCCGCTTAGTCCGACAGAAGGTCTTCCAATTCAACCATCTAAGGAGTATTTTTACATGAAGTTGAGGACTCAGATGTTGATAACTTTCTTATACGTAGGCCTTCCATTAGCCCAAATTATCATGTTTTAACAAAACTAAATCACAAGTTTTAGACTGATATTCAAAGAACACAAGATTCTAATCTAAGAATCAACTATTCGATCAAGTATAAAAGTATAAAAAAATATAAAATAAACAAAAGGCTTTTGTCTTTTAAGATGGTTTGGTTTGGTTTGGTGAAGGTTGTATATAGTGAATGAGGGAATTTTTTTATTATAAAACCCTAAGTAAAAAGACTAAAAAAGTAATAAAATAGAAGACGCAAGTTTCGTACCCAGGTTACTAACTATATAGTAAAAAGATGAAAATAAATGTAATAAAATAGAAGAAGCAAGTTTCGAACCAAGGTTACCAACTATAGAGAAACAGAGGAAGATTGAAAGAATAATGTTTTACCATTGTATCAACTTTAAGCTTGTTGATATATGTTTACCTGTAAAACTCTTATGAGCTTACTTATGAGCTTACTGGAATTTTTTCTGTATCATTTCTACAAAATTTTTTAAAATTATTGGGTGCACATGAACCCGGTGGCTCCTATGCAGGCCCGCCACTAGATTTAAGTATTTAAAATATATTAGCTGTAACAAAAATGTAATTAAGTTTCATTTTGGAACTATAAAAACACTTTTTAGAGCATGTTTGAGAATTGAGATTGAGTTTGAAAATAACTTATTGGCTTATTGATATTGATTTTTTTTTAAAAAACAATAAGTTAAAAAAGTGTGTGACAATCACAAAAATTTTTCTTATTTTAGTTTTTTGAAAAGATTAAAACTGTTTTCTAATAGCCGCAAATCCTGTCTAATTAAAATAACTTTTAAAAGAAACCAATAAGTCAATAAGGTTGTTTTAAAACTCAATCTTAAACTTAATAGATGAAATAACATTAACATAAAATTACATAAATATGTTTTAAAAACGAGAACCACAAGTCCGCAACCGAAACCGATTTATAGAATTATCAAAATTATATCGCATCCTTGAGACGAGAGCATTCCTAAAGCAGGATGTAAATCGTTCATATTAATTTTGATTCTCCAAACATGACCAAGGTTCTAACTAATGTGTTATTAACTTGAAGTATTTTATTTGTTAAACAAAATCTAAGTTTTGGTTTTTTTAAATGTAGGGTTAGGTTCAAATAAGAAATTTGATTTTTCTAAGAAGGTTAGGAAGGAGGGTATTTTAGTCTAACACTTTAATCTCAAAACTTACTTAAATTAATTTCAAAAACCCACTTACATAAAACCCAATTACATCTTCACTCATCTCCTACAACCACCGCCACTCCACCGCCCACTGCCACCACAACCGTCACCCACCGCCACCACCTCGCCGGAAAAGTTCGAAAAAACACAATGAAAAACACTATGAAAAACACAATGGAAAAAACACAATGGAAAAATACACTATGAAAAAAAACACAATGATAAAAATACAATAAAAAACACAATTGTATGACACAATGTAAAAAACACAATGAAAAATACTATTGTATGACACAATTTTGTAAAACACAATTCAATAAAACATAATTTGTAAAAAACCAACTAATTTTAATTTTTATATTACAATATGGTACTCATATAAAAGATAAAAAGACACTCGTTATTATGGTGAATTTGTTTTTCAATAAAAAGGTCGTAAAAAAAAGTTATGGGCGTTTAAAAATGATGGGAGAATTTGACATGTGTCTTGCATATGGAGAGAGAAAGTCAACAAATGTGTTATTCCTTTTATACCATTCCCCTTATGTTCACACTTGATTTCCCCCTAAACTAATCTCAACCATCCATGTTTAAAATCAATGGACAAGATTACTTCTTATCCTTCTTACAAAAAGTATACTTCCTATTATAACCTAACCCTTTAAATGTAACTTTTTTTTTACATCTCAAGACTCGAACCCATGATCTTTAAGTATTTAAAAGATTTTTTGATGTTGGGTTTCGAAGACATGAGTCAGGGCACAAACCAGTTTGGGTGTTGGATGATCGTTGGCTCGTTGCTTCTTGATCTATAAACGAGGCCTTGTTTGCAAGCAAGGAATCAATTGGTCGTTTGGATTTGAAAAGGACAATCTCAAAAGATTGATTGTGGAAACCTCTTGTTCTATTTAATGTATCTCTTATTAGTTTATATTAATAATTAATAATAATATAATAATAATCTGAGATTTTAGTTTTATGATCGTACATCTGTCTAGTATATTACAAAAGGGTATACCACTCTTGACCGATCCACGAGTTTGCAAATTGG
The DNA here is from genome assembly GCF_021521415.1 of Bidens hawaiensis. NCBI lineage: Eukaryota > Viridiplantae > Streptophyta > Magnoliopsida > Asterales > Asteraceae > Bidens > Bidens hawaiensis. Next base: position 19,478 of record NW_027502221.1, read on the forward strand.
AGTGTAAGCTTTATTCATGGGGCACCGTACAATATCTCATAAATAAAATAATTTGTCAATATGTAATTTTTATATGTATATCTCACTGTACTTAGAGTTCGATCGTACACTTAAAGTACCAATCCTTTACATTCTCCAACGACCTACTAAGTATAAAATTAATCCCAATCAGATGTGTAACTAATATTCCTGCAATCCAAATTACCGGTAATTAGCCTAAATAAAAGTTTGTGTCGGTCATGTAAATACTCGAATATCATAATAACAACATTTAATTCGTCGTTAAATTTTATAAAGACCAACTCATAGATCTTGAAAACATTAGCTGACCACTTAACTAGTTTAGAAGATTAAAAACCAAAAGGTAACCTAGACAACCATCTATCCCGAGCCGGTGCCATTTAAACAGTTTCAAACCACAACACCTGAATTTTGTGAACGGGGTGCCACTCACCTGCCCTCCTTCTCGCCAACTAGGTAGCGTCCAAAAGGGCTTCTTTTGTGGGGTCCATCCCTATTTTAACCAATTAACTTTTTTTTTTCTAAAATATCTTGGCTAACAACCTTCCCTTCATAATCATTTTTTTTTTGGTTGATTAGTTAAAACCCATTGTCTGTGTGACAATGATATGACACTTTAACTTATCAAACCACAACACATAGATTAACTAGCAATCCAAAAGATATGAAGCAAATCAGTAATGAACAAAAAAGAAACCCTAAAAACAAGTGGGTGATATTCATCACCACCATTTACAAATCTTTGTTGGTATAGTTACCGTTCAAACACATTTTCGACAACAATATATAAATCATATTATAAGACTGTGAGTTGTGGGGCTTTGTTGGCCCCTGATTCATCCTCTAATATTGCGTCACATCGTGCTGATCGTGCTTTGGATAAAGCCTCTGCTCACTCACTTTGACCCTGTTACTGATAAAGCCCATCACGCCCCACAAAAGACCAAACATTCCCATCCAACCCCCCTTCGCTAGAGCTAACCGGCTCGCGCAAGTCCTATCACGCCCCACTTCGCTGGAGGGTGTTGCGGTGTTTGCGAGTGTCGTTGCAAAAATCTATACCCTTCACACCCACTTTGAAGCTTCGACCGCAGATGGTCTAAACAAGCACGAGTTAGTTCACTAAAAAGGAGAGTTTAAACACGTTTATTGGGCCATCATTTGCATCCATATTATGGGCCACAAAACTCCATTATGACTCCATATGAATTATGATTCCTTTATTAGGCATTTAGGCCATCATTTGCATCCTATTTATGGGACACAAAACACCACTTTGATTCCATGTGCTACTTGCTACTAGTTTTTTTCTTTTCCTTTTCTTTTAACAATGAAATTTTATAAAGCATGAACTAGCAAGAAGCTAGATGAGGGAAAGAAAAAAAAAAAAGAAAGACTACATAAAAAGCATGAGATTTTCATTCACTTTGTCCAAGATACCTCACATTTAATTTTCTTACTTGAGAACCAATAAAAAGAAAAATACATAACATCATCAAACAACCCCATGAGTTTTTTGACCAACTCTTTAAGAACACCAAATCATTCCAAAACTTACAAAGAGCCCACCAAGACACATATATAACCATACCTACAACTTCTTTCTTAGCTAGATTTAACGAAGAGTCATTCATCCAGTCAATTAAGTCTGAAGAAAATCTTAAAATAGATAATTTCACATCGAGCCACCTTACAACCAGTGATCTCAACAATTCAACAAAATATTGTTCACAATTGTTAACTTCCACCATTTTATGATCACTATCATACTGCAATTTGATAGTCTACAATATGACTTTTATTAGCACACCCATTTAAAATCTTCAACTTATGTCATACAACCACGTAATAACACACCATTCTTGATTAGATTTAACACACCACACATATAAACATTGAACTCATATAATTTTAGCAAAAGTATTCACACAAAACACATATCACATGTATACTTTCATACTTAAGGACGTTACGAGCAATCAAATAACAATATTTGCTTCGGATAAAAGAATCACATGCCACGTCGTTATAACCGCTATGACCATTGCAATTGTACATATATACATCATATGCTTTCAATAACATGTGTGTCATAACTTAGTTGATCCATTTCAACTCATAAACTCAGCACAAATTCTTACTCTCACGCTAGAGTGTGATCGCAGAGAACCCCTTTGTGTGATCGCAGAGAACCCCTTTGTGTGACACAACTATGAGTGTTGCCTTGTACATAATTTATATAGTCGACTAGTTGTTGAAATTTGTATCAAATTTTTTCTATATTTCGGGCAACGAGAGATGTCATAATCGAGAGAAAGGTTTGGGAGAGGGAGGAGGCTATATACAATTATACATTTTTTTGTTTTTTTTAACAAAAGTGTTACGACTAATAAACAATGAAAATTGAAGGTTTAATTTTTTAAATGGACGAACAAAACTCTAATATAACAACGATGTTTATCCATGCAATGTTACTTATATTATTAATATCTAGAAATTTAATATTTTTAGTTAAAAAGTTAGATACGCTCATTTTAAACGAGTGTCTCTATCGCCCCTTTTATGAGGCGTTTTTGGAGTTGATATGGACAGTTTTTGAAGAACGCCCAACTGGAGACCAACTTTTGTTGGATGTTTTTTTTTTTTTGGGGGGGGGGGGCGTTGTTGTATACAGATGAGACTGGTTAGGTCAGTTGGGTTTTTGTTTCTCTAATTATCATTTTTCCATTATAACGAATGCATATATACATTGCCGAATCCAAGAATCATTTTCCAGTGAGTTCATTAGAGTTTTATAGGACCGGGCATAAAAATTTTCGAATCGGTTACGGTTCGGATTCGAACATTGAGCCCTTTTGAGTAATTTTCAGTTTTTCACAACTTTTCTTGCATCCACAAGAACACAAACACAAGCTTCTCTCTTCCTGAGCTCCATGATGACGTCATCATTCTGTGTGTCTCAAACCCATCTCAAGTCATCTACTCAGGCCACACGATTTCGATCATGCATCAGTTCAAGAACCCCACAAAGGTTTCGAATCATTAACATGAAGAAGAGGTGCTTGAGATGCAATACTTGGTATGAAGACAAAGATAGCTCACCCACTGCTTGTTCTTTCCATGGACACGCCAATGGTAAATTAATAAATGAGCCCTTTGTTTTCATTCATAATGTCCTTCATATATTTATGCACATTCCAGTTGCATCATAGGTGTTCGACGAAATGCCTCAAGGAACCTTCCTTTATGTAACTTGAATTTTTATGATTTATAAACAAAATAAGATTTGAAATTTAGTAACTTATTTTTAGCGTTTAATATGAATCAAAGATATGATCATTTGATTGGTTATTACTGTTCACATGACCTGTATGCAATGCACGATTCAATTGCATCATAAGTGTTTGATGAAATGTCTCAACGAGCCTTCCTTTACACACGAAATAAGGAGTTTAGCATTAACCTGTGAAGGCGGCTAAGTTTTAATAACATGATTTTACCAATCAGTATAATTAGGGGACATGATCATTTGATTGGTTATTAGTTATTACATACAAGCTGCAAAGAAAAACACTTGATTTAGTATTTTAGATTGTAATTATTCTGAAATCTGAAGGGTTAACCTTTCAAGAGTTTTGGCAGAAGTTGCGGTCTATTTAAAGCCATGAATGACCCATAAACAATCTTTGCGTTTTCGTCATCTTGACTGTCATGAACTATTCTGATTCGTTGCTTAACCATTGTAGGCGATAAAGGATTATTGGCATTGGCCCCACCTCACCAAGGCATTGATGGTGAATGGAGTGACGGGTCAGGGGTAATCGTGTATAAATGGAACGAAAAGACTGATAGACCAAATACTGGGAGGCCGAATTGGAAAAAAAGATGAGTTGTTGTGCCGAGTATGGTGAAAATGCACCACCTTGTCGTCGAGGTTGGCATGTGTCCTATGATGATGGTTTTACTTTGTTCTAGTCACTAAACATGTTAAATTATACGAAGTTTTATAATTCGATCTCTAATGTGTGTGTGTATATATATATACTTCTTTTCAAAATAAACTTTTTTGCTATGTTCATGTCTATTATGGAAGTAATAGATAATATTTTTACGGGCAAAACGACAAATAATCAAAATCTTGTATATACTTATACAATTTTAACAAAATAGCATGCTATTTAGAACTCGATTACATGATCACTCATTCCATTGATATCAAAATCGAATTCTATTTTCACCCAACGGTCTTGAGCAACTCAGAGGCATGCTTCAACGTCTCCTGGTCCTTTTTCCACTCGGCGCCATCACAAAATAAGCATACAACTTATTCTTCGCACAGGTAACCGAGATCGAATCAAACTGTGCGCACTGGCACTATCGATTTAATACACATAGTACACCTGACACTTTTCATCCTTAAGTCTCTTCAGAGGTTACTGAATCCGCACTCGCAATTAAATCCTGCAAGTTCGCATCTGAAAGTGCTAAACTATTTAAAACCAATTCCTTTGGGCTAACTGCCAGAACCCATCGAGTAAAGTCAAGTACTCTTTTTCAGGTTGTAGAATTCGATGTTTTCGACTTTGGATCAAGTACTCTTTTTCACGTTTTAGAATTTGCTATTTTTGACTTTTGACACTAATCATTCTTTCCATCCTTCGGGAATGTTGTAGATGTGTTCGGCGGAGGCTCTTTTTGTCCTGAGTTTACTCCGTAGTTGGCCACGCTAGCGGCAGTACCGTAATATGTGGCGTACAATCTCTATACTCGAATATTTTCTTTAATCATACCTATAACTAAACCATCAATAATTTTTGTTGTTGGTTTCTTAGATTTTGGTTTGTCAGTTAACTCGTTAGTCGTTTCTTTTTTTTTTTTTCACACATGAACAAAACTAGAGGGGGTTCATGATGTCTCTAAAATATTTTAAAAGATATTACAAACATAACCAGAACAAACCAAGTTAATATTTAGAAGTGTTATTATGACTTGTGAGATCAATGGGCTATATCGTATTGTGAATGTTTATTATGACTTGAAACTGTTTTTCATTTCGTCTTTGATGCCGAGCAAGCCTCCTATGGGGAATTCCGTATTCTTGTAAGTTGTAAGAGCAAAGCATTGATGGTGTGCCACTATTTGTGATAGTGTGATCCGATGATGCCTCTAGAATGGTATTGCATTAGCTATAGAGATTAATAGAGGTGTATGAGACTACTGTGAGTTGGTGTTAGGATAAATTGCATGTTGTATATATTGTATTCTATAATCCAAAATCAAACAATTAAACAAGCCTGGAACTTGTATGCAACTATAGATAATACATTGAAACATGAATCATTTTTTAAATCACGTAATCACTATTAGATAAACTTATTTGTGGGTTACACAGAGAATTATATCTCAGGGTTATGTCATCGATTTCTTTAAACCGAAACCAATTCCCATATAAGTAGAGGTGCACAAATCAGGTATTAGAAAAACCCGAGTTCCGGTATGGAATCGGGTTCGGGTATGATCGGGTATTAGTAATACTGGATTATATTATGTAGTGTGAGCCCATGGGCCCATCTTAGGTGATTAGGGTTTAAATAACATTCTCTATATATTGTAATGCATTATTATCAATCAAGGTAACCTAGTGTTTACCAATATCTTACATGGTATCACAGCCAAACTCTGCCACTTTCGCTGCCCCAAACACAAACAAACCCTAGCCATCACCACCGAGTTCAAACCCTACACAGGGTGGCGTGCCCCCATCGCCGCCGCCCTGTCCCACCTTCGATTTCAATTTCGTTTCTTCTTTTCCATATTTAGTTTTGGTTCAAATAAAGCTTCGTTACTAGTTATCCTAATTTTTTTGTCCGACTCAACCATTGAAACGGTCACCACCGTTCGTTCATTACACATTTCAGTCAAAGGATTATTATCATGTTGGTGTACTTAAGCACCTACTGCTTCATTCATTATTGGTTTGCAACAAGATAAAATTATTTTGTATCAATCTTGGTTCACAAAACAAAGCAGAAGTGCCGCCACACACCCACCAAGGGACGGTGCTACAGCACCATCTCACAGATCGATCGTACTCCTCAAGCCACTCCTTGTCGCCACGCCGCCACTCTTTTGTTTTTATTTATTGTCGTTGACAGGGGCGGATCTACATTATAGATACTGGGTTCACGTGAACCCACTGAGT
>NW_027502222.1:0-37436 GCF_021521415.1 Bidens hawaiensis
GTTCAGTTTTTTCTAATTTATTTTGTATGGCCATAAATTGTTCTTGCATGACCCAATTGGCAAATTATCATATGAACTTCCCTCTTAATTTTGTATGAATTTATGATGATTTGAAATTAGCATGCTATCAACTATTAATCCAGACAATTAAGTTTAATGGTAGAGTCCAATGAAGGAATGACTTAAAGGTTGAGCATTACATAACGAATGAATGAATTACTAGTGTTATCCCCTGGGACCTATGCAGTTGATAACGCCGATATATAAGTCATAATATCGGTTCAAAATAACGGTACTGATAATATCAACGATATTGACCGATATTTGATCGATATTGGACTAATATTTGACTGATATATCACCGATATTGTTTTAAGTCTTAATTATCAACTTTTAGTTTTCAATGCTATTGTTTGAAGTCTTAATCAATTCTTACTTGCTATGATTGTTAGTGTTCTGCAATTTGCAAACATTTAATTTGTTAATGGTATGAGACTATACTAAATTACTAGTGTTAAATTACTATATATATGAAATTTACATGATATTAAAATTACCGATATCCCAGCGATATCTCACTGCGATAACTGATATCCGATATTTTTCCACATTAAGTGCTTAGCCTGGGACTACTGTGCTGGTGTTGACAACTGTTAGAAACAGAGAGAAGAATCGTTGAGATTCAAATCCAAACTTCAAATAAACATCCATAAGTCGCCTCTAAACACTTTCTGGTGTGGAAGACACTTGAGAAGCATAGGGACGAGTCTTGAAACTTAAAGCATCTTAAAAGCCTTTCATCTTTTGAGTTCTTGAAGGCCTTTTCGAAGGACATTAAAAATAGAGCATTTTTAATCAACTAGAATAAATTTATTTTGACACGGTAAAGAAGAGGAAAATATTAAATAACAAAATGTCAGAAAAGTAACGGTTGCAAACCCTTTGTTTTGTGTAGGGTTGGGGTTTTCCATGGTAGATAAACCATGCATGTTATTGAGCCTTTTTTTCAAATTAAAAGTTTTTATTTAATTAAAACAATATAGGAAAAGAAGACACACTAGGAAAGGAGAGCCGGCCGTATACCACTTTCTTGTAAATGAAAGTCTAAAAACAAAAAAAGGGTAGAAATTAACTTCTCACATCACAATATCACATATTTGTAGTTCCATCGCCCCATCTTCTTCTTCAACTCTTTGTCATTTTCAAATCCTTTTGCTTCACGACATCTGCAAACCCATCGATACATCAATACTCGTAGGTGCTCTCACCTAAGTCTTGCAACACCAACATACATACACTGATACATGAACTCTTCATTTTTTTTTCTGGCCGATCATGATTTTTCGGTTTTCATCTTGCAAGGACCGAGAACCGGACCGAACCCCACTTTTATTGAAAACAAGAACCGAAGACTGTCCGATTAAATACAAATAGGTTTGGGTTTCGGGTATTTCCGGTCCGGGTATTCGGTTTTGGTCAGGTTCCTAATGGGCGGACCATAGCGGGGCGGGGAGGGGCTGTGGCCCCCACTTGTTTTAGATTAAGATATATAACTCATATTTTTGTAATTACGCCATGTTTTATGTCTTTGATTCCTACTATTTAAAAACTTAAATTCGTTTATATGTAAGAACATGTTTTTTATTTTTATTTTTTTTTTGAGATTTTGATCTTTATTTGATGAAAAAAATTTGGCTGCGTTACATGTATGAATTTACGATCAATCTAAAGTTTTTGTCCCCCCCTAAAAAGTGTAATTGTTCAAGTTTCGCCACCGGAAATAAGAGTATGAAAAGAATTGTAACTCAACAAATAACATGGAATCCATCATCGTCAAATTTTTAATACCTGAAAGTGGCCGTGTGTGTATATGAAGTCCGAAAGAGCACACATGTGCAAAGAATAGAAATTTAATTAACAAATGCATTCATAAACACGTGAAATAGAGTGACAAAGTCACAAATTTTTAATACATGAAGGGTAGTTTGGTCGTTTTACACAGACTTAACTAAAAAATTTAACGGTGTTAGTGGGTAAGGACCATAATACATAGTTACAAAATTCATGCATCTAGACCGCATTATTAATAATAACTTTATAACTATTAAGATCAAGTTTATAATTAGCTAACCTTGAGAATCAAGCTTGTAACATTTGCAAATTGCATGGACCAGCCATGCAGTTAACTCGAGATAACTTTTTGTCTATAAAGTTGCTAGTACCAGCCCTTAAAGGATATATGTGAGACATTGAGACTTACAGCAGATTTGCCTATCAGATACATTAGTAAACCTTACCCCGATGTGAATATCCTGAGCATTAGGCCGCTATTATAAAAACGTCTACTAACACGGGTCATAAAAACGTTTTACAACGGTATGAAGGTCAACCGTTGAATAAGATGTAATCCACCATTTTAAAAAGAACAATTTTCAAACCCCGTTGTAAATAAGAAGAAACTAGCTTTGTTTATTGAACTTATTTAAAAGTAGCATTGTTTATTGATAACTAACATTGTTTAAAATATTGAGGTTTCCTCCACAACTAAATACCATTGTAAATAAGAAGAAAACTAGCTTTGTTTATTGTACTTATTTAAAAGTAGCATTGTTTATTGAAAACTAGCGTTGTTTAAAGTTTTGAAGTTCCCTCTCACCGTTGTAGATAAGAAAAAGACTAGCGTTGTTAATTGAACTTATTATAAAGTAGCATTATTTATTGAAACTAGCGTTGTTTATTGAACTTATTTAAAAGTAGCATTGTTTATTGATAACTAACGCCGTTTAAAATGTTGAGGTTTCCTCCACAACTGAATACCATTTTAAATAAGAAGAAAACTAGCTTTGTTTATTGTACTTATTTAAAAGTAGCATTGTTTATTGAAAACTAGCGTTGTTTAAAGTTTTGAAGTTCTCTCCCGCTGTTGTAGATAAGAAAAAGACTAGCATTGTTTATTGAACTTATTATAAAGTAGCGTTATTTATTGAAAGCTAGCGTTGTTTAAAGTTTTGAGGTTCCCTCCCACCATTGAATACTGTTATAAATAATAGAAAAATAGAGTTGTTTATTGAACTTATTGTAACTAGCGTTGTTTATTAAAAACTAGAGTTGTTTAAGATTTTGAGGTTCTCTCCACCAATGTATAGTGCTTTCATTTCCCTCATTTGAAAATTTTCATAAATTTAATCTTCCCTCTTTAACATCTAAATATGGCTCTCTCTCTCTCTCTCTCTCTCTCTCAATCAATCCACTCTTCAAATTGCATCCGCGTTTATCAAAATTTGTTTACAATGAGGTATACTTCGTTGACTGTGTTTATAATTTTAGTTAGGGTTTATGAGGCTTGATTTTGTTATCTTAAAGTCGTAGGTCTCAGTTTACTTTATGTAATTTTAGTAAGGATTTTTTTATTCTGTTCTTATGTTTACAAATCAGAATATTGCATCTGTTTAGGGTCATTGTTATGGTGAGCTTGTTGATTGTTTGATGTCTCTGATTTAGTTATGTAGTTGCATATCCATTCCGTGATTGCCTTCATTCGTTAAACATAAATTTGTTGAATAAAGGAACAAGTTTTTTCTGCAATAATTCACTATAGGTACGCATCTCATTCTTTCGTGTTTTGAAGTTTTATTTGTTTGGATAACTAATATTTAAAATAAAAGAGTGATATATTATTTCTGGAGTTATTTGATAATGAAAGAAGCATAAAATTAAAGGAAAACATAATGCACACCAAGTGTTTGATAAATTGCTTAAATGAGGATTATATATTGTTACACCATGTAAAAGAGATGCTAGTGATCAACATCACCTGTTTTGAACAACGTTAAAACTATTTTTTTCTAATCTAATACAATATGACTTATTGAGCCACGCAAAGTAACTTTCACATAAACTAAGTTGTGTTATAAGCAAACTGGATTTATTTTGTGTTTTAATTTTCATATATTATGTTACTTCATAATGTACCGTAAAACTCGTTTAATGTTAGTTTCATCTGTAACTTGTAATGCACACTAATTGTTTGATAGAATGCTTGAACCAACACCTACTTTAATTAAACTTATAGTCTCATGTAAACGGCTAAGTGATCCATTTTAACATATATTATAGAATTGGTTTCCTTATTTTGATTTATATTCTAATCTTTTTAAGTTTTATGGAATTGATATGTACTGTTTTAATTTTTGTCTGGATCGAAAATGGATATAGTGTTACTAGAAGAAGGGAAGGAAATAGGGGTTCTTACTCAAACTATTGAAGAACATGCATATGCGATTTTGAAGATATTAAAGTTTTTAAAGATGTTATTCAGGAAACATTTTGAACAAATGCGGAGAAGTAGAAATAACATTGTACAGATGATGTATAAGAATTTAAACATCTTTTCGGCACTAAAATATCTCTAAATAAGCATAATACCAGCAATTATATTAGAATAAATAACCACTAATGTTTATAATTTCTATCTATAAGTAAATATAGTCCTAAGGAATAAAACGAGCTGATATACGAAGAAAAACAGAGAAAACGGTGAAAACAGACTCAACACACCCCATGGTGAATCAAGACATGGCCATGCATAGAGCACACGATGTAAAGACAAAAATCAGGTAGCCAAAACATGGACATGTTAACCCCATCACACCAATGTTATCAAGAACAAGAGGAAAAGACAAAATAGAAGGTTCTGAAGCTCACCACGACCGCGCCGTCCCAAAACACGCCCATGTTTACATTGCAAGAGAAAAGGAAAAAAATTGGACTATTATGAACTCACCACGGCCGTGCCCAACTCACTACGGCCGTGTTAACCCTCGCTGTACGATCTGACAATGGGCATTTAATTCAATAAGAAAAAAATGTCACCATGGCCGTGTTTTGATCACCAAGACCGTGTTTTGGCTCCCAGAACAGCCTAATAATTGAATGATCATCTTCCACATTCAACATACCTTCCAACCTCATTTACTCCACTTAAACCACCTCTTTTCACCACCATTAATAAGTGAATTATCCTATCCATCCAACTCTTGAAGATTAAGGAGATTAAGCTCTTGAAATAGGTCATTAGCATCAAAGATTAGTCATCCAAATTGATTGGATTGTTTCAATTTGATCATGCTTGTATCTATTACTTTGATGGTTAACATTATGTTTATTATTAGCTAAACTTTCATAGTATCATCTTGGTTTATGATGAATCTTAATTGAAGTTTAATAATACTAGTTAAACATGTGATCAGTTTTTAATAAGCAAATGCTATGTTGCTATTATCACTTGATGAGGAACGTTATAATACTCTTAAAAGATACCCCAAGTTCCGAGCTTGACGATAAGCCGAGGAATTACCACTCTTGTGAGGGCTTGGTTGACAAATTATAAATCTTTAAAAGAAACACCATGTTCCGAGCTTGATGATAAGTCGAGGAATTTCCATTTTTGTGAGGGCTTGGTAAAATAACATAAATCCTAATATGAACATGGACCAAATGAATTATTAGTAGTAATTAATAATTTTAGAATGGGAACTAATGGCAATGTTTGTGGAAACGAATTGTTGATGCTCATCCACTAAAATCAATTAATCACTTGTTAGGTAAGTATGCAACATACACTACTTTAAACAACTCTTGAGTGGTTATTACATGTGTTCTATAATTGTTCAAGAGTTGTGTGGATTAATACTTGATAATGCAAGGTTAACCCTTTACAACTCAACTAATCTTAATTGGTATTTTCTGTATGATACAAAGATTACTTCTACTAAAATAACAAGGGCAATTCACTTAGTAATTTAAGTGATTGTCTCATCTTTAAAGTGAGTTATCTTATAAATATTTATTACAAACCACTTGGTTACATAAAATGATGTTTTAGTGGAGATCATGAAGTTATGCATATCTCTTTCTTTAATTATCATGGAATAACATGACTTACGAATAAGATGTTAATCCCACATTTAATCACCATAGGAAGCTCACATCTACTAACTAATTGTTAAACCAAGTTAAGAGTAGTTTGAACCAAGATGATACACTTTTATCCTTGATCTTCTATCTAGAAATATAGAAACCCAAAAATATTGTCTTTTAATTAATGTCTTTAATTTCCTTTTAAAAATTTACTTGTCAAATCTAAACCAATATGATATTCACTTCTGGTTGAAATAAATACAACGATTTAGTAGTAAAAATCAAGAAAGTGTGTCCGTGAATCGATACTTAGTTCTTACCTCTACTTTTACTACATATACGATAGGTACACTTGCCTATTTGTGTGTGGTTTAGTTAAGACAATAATCACTTTTATAAATTGAAAACTCGACACTGTGTGAACAAAACCTTTGAAAAACTTATCACTTTTTCTACACCAACAAGCACGCATCAAGTTTTTGACGCCGTTGTCAGGGACACACGATGAATTTTTACAAACAATCCAAGTATTTATTAAACCTTGTTTATAGTGTATATAGTTAAAAACCTATCAAAAAGAACAAAAATATTTTTTTATCTTCTTTATTTTTCAATTTTAGCCTTAGTTTTAAATTTTAGCTACCTAGTTATAAATTGCTTACTGTAGCTTAGTATTAGTTGTGTCTCTCGATCTTTTTACCTCCCTAAGTAGTGTATGTTCTCTACATCTACTCCCGAACTCGTTCACCACTTTCTAAACCCGAACGCAACTTTCACCGAGGTACATGCTCTTTGGCATGAAAAGCAACTGATGGAGTTAAGGACGAACCGGAGGAAGGTACCTCAACCGAGGAAAACTGAGAAGAACCTATGATGGTGGAACTAGACAACGAGTTAACCATGAGCCAATATGGCAAGCCGACACTCGATGGCTATGACAATAGCATTGCACCACCCGAAATTCTTCTAAACTTCGAAATCAAATTTAGTATCATTCATATGATTGAAAACTCTATCCAGTTTCATGGACTTCTCGGCGAAGATCTTTTATCTCATATTTCCCGATTTCTTTAAATATGTGGAATTTTTAAAATCCGAAACTGCTCCGAAGATCAAATTAAACTTAAACTCTTCTTATTTTCTCTCTAAGGCCACACCTTGGAATAGCTTGAATCTTTACCATTTGGTGCCATCACCAACTGGGATCAAATGGTGGAGCAATTCCTTCTAAAATACTGACAAAATTGTTAAGTATTGCACCAACATCACCGGATTCCGAACGGATGATGACGAGTCACTACATGCTGCATTGGAGAGAAACAAGTGCCTTTTTCAATGATGTTCGCACCATGGATTGAACAAGTGGCTTCAAGCCCAAACTTTCTTCGGCGCTCAAACCAGCAAAACAAACAAGCAATCGATCAGGTCATTGGTGGAGACCTCAGAACTAAGTCTCCAAATGAGGCATTCGAGATTTTAGAAAAAGCTGCTAAGAAAAGCTTAGCCTATAATCCACCTTGATCAACCTAATCACACAAAGGCATTCACCATGTCGACAATAGCACCTTTATCTTTGCACAACTCGAGGCCCCATCGAAGAAATTTGAATAGCTTTAGACTAATCTGGTCAAAGAAAAAGTAGTGTGACGAAGGATGTGATTTCATAAGCCGACAAAATAACATGTATGGCAACACTTACAACCCTGGTTGGAGAAACCATCCTAACTTTAGCCGGAGGGATGGAGCCAACAATTAAGCTCCAACTGGCTTTGATAAACAACCTTTCAATCAAAACCAACCCTCTCAACCTAAACCTCCATACCAGAACCAAGGTGCAAGTACCAGCCAACAACCGAATGGTGGATCTACAGTGGAGACTCTACTAACACAACTCATAGCAAATACTGACACATCAAACAAATTGACCAAAGACCGATTCATGAAGAACGAAGTGAAGCTAATGAACCAGAAGGCTTCTTTGCAAATCATCAAAAAACAAGTAGGTTAGTTAGTCTAGCTACTTTCCGGGAGACAACCCCATTCCGGGAGACAACCCCGAGGACTCCATTATAACACTGTTATCAACCCTAACGTTTAAGCCAATGCCATAACCCTAAGAAGTGGTAGAACTTCCACAGACAACTCACAAGTCACACCTATCCAATCAGATGGTGAGACTGAGGTTCTTGACACACCAAACACTCAACCTTTTCCAACTATTCCTAAACCTATCAAGTAAGAAACCATATGTTCCACCAATTCCTTATCCAGCTCGACTAAAGCATGAAAAGATAGAGGCATATTATGGAAAATTCCTAGAACTTTTTAAGCAATTGCATATTAACCTGCATTTATAGAAGCCATTTCTCAAATGCCAAAATATGCGAAGTTCTTAAATGAGGTTCTGTTAAACAAAAGGAAGTTAGATGAGCTATCCCATGTGATACTCAATGAGGAATTTTCCGCCATTCTCTAGAACAAGATTCCAAAGAAGATGATTGTCACAGAAGTTTCACTATCCCTTGTTTGATAGGAAACTTGTTTGTCAACAATGCCTTAGCCGACTTACGAGCTAGAATCAACCTAATGCCTTATACGGTTTTCTCCAAGTTAGGACTTGGAGAACCTACTCCAACTCGTATGAGCATTCAGCTAGCCGATTAATCAGTAAAATACCCAGGAGGCATAGTTGAAAACATGCTAGTCAAAATTGATAAGTTTGTCTTTCCTGTTGACTTCTGTAAGTCCTGAATTTGGATCACTACAATGCAATATCAACTATACACGTGATTGGGCGGAATCAAAACACATGATGAATCAAGAAATAGATGAAAGAACACAAACACGAGATTCAAAGCACATGCTTATTATAAACGTCTGGTACTTAATCCCGCAATACCAAAACCGGATACACCTTTAGAGAGAATAATACCATATGTATCTAAAAAATGATAAACATAAAGCTTATATAGGTTAACATAACCGATTACTAACAAACCAAATATTACAATTTATCCCCTAACAAAGTATAAAACACAAAATATAGCCCAACAATCTCCCCATTGGTTTATAGATTTACCTTATCATGGTTTGTCGATTATCTCCGCATCAGCTTCTCTTAATGCACCAGCCTATAACTTGGTTATGATCATAGATGCAACCATTCTTGTGTACTCTTTTTTCTGCCTCTTTAAACAAAGGTGATGATTGAATCTAGAAAAAAGGCAGTCTTTTGATATCTTGCTCACTAAACCTTAGTAAATCCCTTGGGTCAATAATGTTAATCTGACCATCTGCCAACTTGATAACAACAGTTGTAGTTTCACTATCGTATGCCCAGAATTGCGTTGTGTTTAAGGAACCATCAGGATAAGCTTTAGGAATAGGAACAGACTTCACCTTGTCAGTTGGAGGCACATTACACTTGTCACATTCTTATTGGTATGTGGATCACGGACACCTTTTATTTTATTCAGGAAAGACTCAGCAATTGGCATTTCAAGAAATCCTTTTTCAACTTGCTTTTCTAAAAATCCAAAGAACTTCCAAGCTTTGCCAACACTTTGAGGATTATAAAATGGAGATAGAGTTAATTCTCTAAGATCTACCTTAGTCCATGAATGAAAGTCCTTCTCCTTTGCATAATACTCAGTGTCTCCAATTTTTCTTTTAACTCACCATATCTCCTTATCTGCATTGTATCCCCAAGCCTTTATTCCCGAACATTACCATACTTATCATATTAATTTTTCCCAATTTCAATAGCAAATATTTCAGGACGATTAGAATCGGTGACATTTGGGTTTGAGTTCTTCATGATCAGCAATTTTTGTTTCAATCTCTCGTCTCTTCAAGAGTCTTCATTTTCTTAGCAACATACTGATTTAGATTTTAGTACCCATAATATCACGAGTCACATCAATGCAAGGACCACCTGCTTATGAAGTAGGTGAATCAGCTTCATTGGCAGCAGCAGTAATAGTCTCTGGTGTTTGAGTATCACCACTCGAACTGTCACACCCCGCCAAGGCGGAAGCTCGGGCACGTGACACCATGCATACCGTAAGCATATCATTATCGCCAACATAAATGTATTAGGATACCAATAGTTTTAAAAGTGTTTACAAACCATAATTTGTTTTTAAGCAAAAGTAGTTAAACATCAAAATGGTATCCTAATTATACAATGAGGTCCCATCTTCATGATTCTTTGCGTGCGTTGTTAATTCCTTGAAAAACATACGTTTTAAAAATGTCAACACAATGGTTGGTAAGTTCACAGGTTTTGAGATTCGATATGAAATCACGTTATTCATAAATCATTTAATCAGTTTGCAAATAAGTATACGATAATCTGTTGAAACAATTACGATGGTCATCCATAGACTAGCTAAATCTACGAATTAATATGACGAACCCTGAGCCTATAAACAAACCACGACTTATATCCTTTTGCCCTGTTCATAACTCACAGATGGAATATACACAACCTGTTTCGATGCAATATCGGAGGTTAGCGTGACTAACTTAACGGTAGAGGGAAATGTCAACGTCAATAGTACTATCTGTATATTCCTATGGCTAACTCCGTTAGCTAATGGTTATAGTATGCAAGAAAGGGACTTATAGCACTACATAGTTCAACTCATGTTCGCATAAGGACTGGGTGTTTTGTTTCTAGTTATCGTATATAAAAGCAGTTGTGTATGTTTTCCACCCCGGATTAATAAAACAGCATAACAGAAAAAGGGGGTAGTGAAACTCACCTCGTGAGCTCGGTGGTCTATTCGCTAGCAATATCAGATTAAACCCGGTTCCGCTGCCTTCACATGTCCTAAGCGCGTAAGGTCAGTTAGTTCGTTATCGATGCACAAGTCGGTTTATCCTAGTCGCTTTCACCCAACTAGTCCTTTCGTTAATTCGTTTGTGTCGGTTGCTTTCACCTACTGAACGTTTCATTTGTTTGTGTCGGTTGCTTTCACCAACCGAGCGCTTCGCTTGTTTTTGTCGGTTGTTTTCACCAACCGAACGTTTCGTTTCTTTGTGTCGGCTATTTTCACCAACCGAACGCTTCATTTGTTTGTGTCAGCTGCTTTCACCAACTGAACGTTTACGTTTGTAAGTAACTTTACATATGACAGTTTTTAGGACGATATGTTGGTGATAAGTTTTTATATATTGTTTTTGAAAACAAATATTTATATACTTATATAAATTTTAAGAATATAATTCTTCTTGGTATCGGTTTCATTTAGACATAACTGATTCATTTGATCAAGTAATAATAAATATATATTAAAGTCATATATTCTAGTAAAATATAATGTAACTATATTTTCATTCATAACTATCCAAACCACCTTTATATACCGTTTCGGCCGTTTAACTCATAAAAAATTAGTATTTTTACGTCTAATACACACACATTTATATATACATTTCAAAATATATATTCGAATATAAATCTCTGTTAAGACACAAAATTTAATTTGTTTATTTGTTATATCTAAAAAAACTGTATTTAAGTTATAAAAAGTGTATTAACGTATATTTAAAATAATATTTTTCAAAACCGATTTTCATTTACTCAAATCATAACCATCTATTACTTAAAAATATGCTTATTTTTACCTGTATATTTTTGTACAATAATGCTTGTGATGCTTTACCAACTTGTAAAATGTAACAAAAAAATGTAAGTACTTTGACTACATTTTTGTCACTATAATCTAAAAACACAGGGCCGTCTCTGAGAATTCAAATACCTAGGCCGAGCATAAAAAACGGCCTATAGGCCCTAACGAGTAACGAAATACATAAGATAGTTTTTTTAAATGACATTAACATTATAACAATAAAAATAGAAAATATATAGTAATAAACTCAAATACAATAGTAGCTAAACTCTAACCGATGATTCGTGAAGCTCTCCTAGCATTCTTGATAGCAAACTGTTTGATCACCTCTTCGCAGTTTATACTATCTAAGATTTCGCTCTCGATGGCTATCATCGCCAATCCATTAAGTCTTTCTTGGGATATTGTGGATCGTAAATAAGATTTTAATAACTTCAACTTTGAAAAAACTTCTTTCTGCGGATGCCACTGTGACTGGAATAGTTAACAATATTCTATATGCAATCCTTGCATTTGGGAAATTTTCTTGGGTCTCGTTCAAATGCTTCAAAACTTCAGCAGGGCTACTAAATTACATGGTATATAACGTGTCTAATGAGCTTAACTCCATATAAAGCTCCTCACCATCAATATCCGATCTTCCTTCAAATTTAGTGCATTTTTAAGAAAATTATAGGATAACTTAAGATCTTCATCTTCAATTCCCCTCAAGTTTTATGGAAACAAAAATCCAAATAATTTCTCATAATTTTTGAATTGATCAAATCTTGTCTCAAGAGAAGTAATAGCTTGATCAATAATATATAAAAAATAATTTACTCTAAAATTCTCTTGAGTAAATGAAGCTTCTTGACTACTTGAACACTCATAACTTTGTTTTTTTCCTTTTAATAACACGTTTTTGTGCAAATATCGGGTCGATGCCCATTTCAAAAGCAACCTTTTCAGCTTCATCTATTGCTTTTGAAAAACCATTTTCTCTAAATTTCTTGAAGAAGTCAATCAATCTCTTTATTTCTTTAATAGCAATCTCTAGGTGCATATCTTTTGATTGCAACCTTTTGCTCACTATATTCACCTTGTCTAACACTTCATACCAGATGATAATTGATACCAAAAAGTCAAAACCAATATTTGCTGCTATTGTAGTTGCTTCATCTGCAATTGCAAGATCACCATCTTTTTCTCCAACTTCAAGTAAAGCCTCTCGTACATCAGCAAGTTGCAATTTAATAGCTTTAACACTTTCGACACGACTTTCCCAACGCGTTTGAGACAAAGACTTCAGACTCCAAGATTTAACATTGTCTTTCAAAATTTGCCATTGATTATCAGAATTTGCAAAGATAGTATACATACGTTGGATCTTTCCAAAAAAACTCTTTCCTTTAGTAGAAATTGTATCCATATCATATAATGTAAGATTAAGAGAATGGCAACCACAAGAAGTGTAAAATGCTCTAGGATTCTCATTTAAAAATCTCGTTTGCACTCATTGGTGTTTTCCTTTCATGTTTGCTCCATTGTCATAACCTTGGCCACGCATATCATCCAGTTCTAAACCAAGAGACTTTAACTCCTCAACTGTAATTTCAAATAATCCTTTACCCGTGGTATCATTAACATCCAAAAACCCTAAAAAGGACTCCTCGACAGTAACCGAATTAGAAGAGAACTTTAAATACCTCACAATTATAGTCATCTGTTCCTGGTGACTTGAATCTGGAGTGCAATCCAATATGATTGAATAATACTTTGCTTCTTTTATCTGCATTATGATTTCTTTTTTAATTTCTTGAGCCAACATAAAAATTAACTCGTTTTGGATGTTGTGCCCAAGATAATGAACATGAACCTCATCATTTATGATCCGCCGGACATGCTCTTTGATAACTGGGTCAAACTCTTCCAGCATTTCAACAAGACCCAAGAAATTTCCATTACCTATTAAAAAAATTCAAATAAGAAGTACAATTAGTTATAATTTGGCTGGAGTAAAAAAAAAACAATTTACCATTACCTTTTTGATACAACTTTTCTTTTGTTCCATGAAATGCTAAATTATTTTTAGCAAGAAACTTGACTAATGCAACGATTCTTAAAAGAACTTGTACCCAATAGTCTCTTTCTTTCTTGAATTGCTCGTACTGAGTTTTATCAATTGTTTCGTTCAACTTTAATCTTTTACGCATATCAAACCAACTATTCATATTTGTGAGATGATCCAAGGAAACTTCGTGGTTTTTGACACTAGTGGAAGCATGGTGCCAATTATTATAACCTTCCCCATCCAAATTACCATTCGGGAGCCCTTTTCTAAACACTTTACAACAAAAATAAAATATCTTGTCCACCTCTATCGAAAATACTAGTCATGGGCGATCAGATTTCTCCAAATTTGATAAAGTTCTTGTATATAAAGCTAATGAAAATCGTCTTTTATGCTTATCTTCAATAGGTTTTCAACTGCCGATTTTTGTATAAATTTATGCATAGCCCCGGCTTGAGACTTTTTTATTGCATCATCTCGTTTTCTTTTTTTACGCTTTTGAGCACCGGATAGTTGTTTAGGAGGCATATTCCTATTATTTCAAAGCAAACTTATTAATTACACTCAATTATACATTATACACAATAGTATAATACACAATTGTACTTATATACATATATATATTAAAATATTAAAGAAATCAATATATTATAATATATAATACATAGTTGGTAGTTGGCACCAATTCCACCAAATAAATATAATAGGATTAATAGCATACTGCATATCATATGGATAGTGCATACAACCAATAGTTCTCTGCCTTCAAGAAATCAAGAGTTCCAAGACAACAGACAAAGTGAATAGTTCTTTCGAGACCGTTCTCTACTTCTCTTCAGATCAAGCTTCAGGCTTCTCTTTTCCGAGTTCCGAGTTCCGACTTTGTCCGTCAGGCTCCTGTCTCCGTCCGTCCCCTTAGGTTCTGTTCTTCCCTTCTTCATAACCAGGTAGGTCAATTACTCAGTTAGGTTTTATATTTCAATCGTCCGTCTCCGTCTGTCGGCCTTATCTTCCTTTTGGAATTCAATAGGTTTGTAGTTATTATCCTATTTTATTTTTTTTAATTAATTTGGGCCCAATACGACAAATGGTTTATGATAACACAAAAATTGGGCCCAATATGTATTAAGGAGATTAATATTTATTCCTGTTCTATAAAAAAATTTAATATATATATATATATATATATATATATATATAAATTTGTGCCAAGGAAAAGTAAGTGCCCCGGCCGGTTGTCCGGGTTGCACTATAAAAACACTTGAGAATATGTTTCATTTAGACATAACTGATTCATTTGATCAAGTTATTAATAATAAATATATATTAAAGTCAAATATTCTAGTAAAATATAATGTAACTATATTTTCATTCATAACTATCCAAACCACCTTTATATACCGTTTCGGCCGTTTAACTCATAAAAATTATTATTTTTACGTCTAATACACACATTTATATATACATTTCAAAATATATATTCAAATATAAATCTCTGTTAAGACACAAAATTTATTTTGTTTATTTGTTATATCTTAAAAAAACTGTATTTAAGTTATAAAAAGTGTATTAACGTATATTTAAAATAATATTTTTTAAAACCGATTTTCATTTACTCAAATCATAACCATCTATTACTTAAAAATATGCTTATGTTTACCAAAATAAGTGTGTATATTTTTGTACAACAATGCTTGTGATGCTTTACCACTTGTAAAATGTAACCAAAACAAGCGTAAGTACTTTGATTACATTTTTGGCACAATAATCTAAAAACATTTGAGAATATGTTTATGTTCTAACAACTTTATATGTTTGTAAACATCCATATTTATATGTTGAACGTGAGAATCTATTTTTTTAAACCTCTTGTTGGTACATGATGTCAGTAGTTCAGTGTCTAGTGTCTGTAATCGAGTCGTTTGGATTTGAGTTTGTATGTAAGCGAAGTTGCTAACAAGTTCGCTGATATAGGCGAACTTGTTAGACAAGCGAAGTTAGGGACAACTTCGCCTGAACATGCCAGGCGAAGTTGTCGTGATTATATAAACTTAGGTTACGGCTTAAGTTTTAGTAATTATTCAACGAGTTTCAGTTTTTGTAACGAGTCAGAGAGTCCTGTAATCAGTGATTGATGTCACGTGTTTACGGTTGCAATATAACGTGTTTGTGTTTATTGTAACGTGTTTAATCGTTTTGTCTTCTACGCTCGTAACGTCTTACGTAGGGATTCCGCACCTACGTAGAACGCGATATCTCGTGTAGATCCGGCTGGGAACCTACAATTGGTATCAGAGCTTTTGCTCGATTGTGTGGTTCGGGATTATCACGCGGGTGTAGAAATCGTTCCGTTCGATTATTCGCGGGACGAGTTTTCTGAGTTTTTGTGTCCTACTCACCTCCTACAATCATAAACAACCCATAACACCTTCACAAACCTCGTAAAGTCCAGAAATCAAACCTGCATATTCATCGTGTTCATCAGGCGAAGTTGCCGTCACTGTTCGTAGGGTTTCAGCGAAGATATAAGGTTAAGCGAAGTTATCCACAACTTCGCCTACCTTCTCAAGTTCGCTTATCTCAAGCGAAGTTACCCACAACTTCGCCTACTTCACAAGTTCGCTTACCTTAAGCGAAGTTATACACAACTTCGCCAAATCAGGCGAATTTAAAAAGAAAGCGAAGTTCAGAATCAGCGAAGTTCAGACTTAAGCGAAGTTATCCACAACTTCGCCTACAGTACTGTTAAAAATAAAATTTTTATTTTTCGGGTTTCTGTGTGTTTCGTGAAAGATGTCTTCAATCAACATTACGGAACTAGTTAAGATGGAAGTGGAAGCGGGTTCGGCTACAAAGGCACCGAAGATGCTTAAGAAAACCGATTATGTAGCGTGGAAAGATCGTTTTGAATAATATGTCAAGTACCAAGATGCTAAGATGTGGGTATGCATACAAGATGGTTACATTCCACCTACTGCTGAGTATGAGGGTCGTGATCAGATAAAGAAATACAAAGGGATGGAAGAAGAAGAGAAGAAAATGTATGAGGCCGAAAGCAAAGCTCATGCAGCAATTACAATGGCTCTTCCACAAGAGATTCTGCACACTTTCAGAAAGTACAAAACTGCCAGAGAGCTTTGGGAAGCGCTTGAAAACCGTTTTGAGGGTAATGTGGGAATCCGTGCTTCAAAGATTAAACTACTTAAAACCCAGTTCTCGGTCTTCAAGTATTTGAAGAATGAATCACTTGATGATATCATCACTAGATATTATCATCTGATGACAGAACTCAGCAATTATTCTATTACTTACAAAGAAGATGAGATTGTTGAAAAGCTTCTTGATGCTCTCCCACCGAAATGGGAGATGTACACCGTGTTGATGAGAGAAGACAAAGACTTTGCCGACTATGATTTGGAAACGGCAGTAAACAAGCTACGGACTTTTGAACTAAACATGGTTCGAAAAGAGACACCTACTGATCAGGTTCAAGATCCAGGAATGTATGGTGCAAAGGTTAAGACAAGTTCAAGTTCGAAGTCTGATTCGTCTGCTTACTACTCAAAGGGAGAGTTGGGCGCTAACTCAACACATGAAGGTCATGTATCTCTCAACATGAATGGTGATGTATGCTTTGTAGCTGGAGGATCAAATGCTTCTAACCCTCAAGCAACCAAGAGTAGTTTTACCCCAAGTGTTTCGAACAACAACTACTCAAGGATGCCCATGAGTGTTAAATCTGCTGAACAGCAGTTTGCTCTCTATGCATCCTTCATTGCTTCGTATGAAAATTACATTCAGGGTAAGATTGTTGATCCTGCGACTTTGGATGAAGATTATGATCAGATCGATGCTGATGATCTGGAAGAGATGGATCTGCAGTGGCAGATGACGATGATTGTGAGAAGGGTTAAGAGGTTTATGAAGAAGACAGGAAGGAAGTTTGTTGGTGAGAGACCGGGTTTTGACAAGTCAAAGGTGCGCTGTTACAACTGTCAACAGAATGGCCACTTTGCGAAGGAGTGCACGAATGAGAGAGTTGAACGTAGTCAGAACAGGTCGACACACCAGAATGGGGGTGGTAATGATAATAGAGCCATGATTTCCAGACATAATGGGGAATATAACTGGAATCTGCATGTTGAAGAAGTGTTCGAACAGGCCAATATGGCGAACATCGAAACTGCAGATACTGAGGAAGTGACTGGCGAAAGTGAAGCTTACATGGCAGAAGCTTAAAATGAAGCTAACATGGCAGATGTGAAAGACCAGCTCTCCGAGGTAAGTACCAAAATTCATTGTACTAAATGTGAAAATCTGTCTGAACAATTGACAACTATAACTGATCACTATGTTAGTTTGGATGCTCAATTTAAAACCTTAAAAGAAGAACATCATTTCACTAAAGCTAGAGAAAATAGTTATAAAGTAAAAATAAAAGCTAGTGAAAAAGATATTAGAAGTCTTAAAGCAAATCTAGCTGAAAAAATTAAAGTAATTGATCTGAGCTATGAAGTGATAGAAGAAAAAACCAAACTAATAGCTGCAAGGGATAAACAGATAGCTGATCACCAGGTGAAAGTGGTGGAACTTAACAGGAAACTTGAGAAATTTAGAAATTCCACCGCTATACTTGATCACCTCGTTAGTGATCAAAGGTTCCCCAGTTAAAAGGGGAGGAATTGGTTATCATGAAGTTCCACCACCTTACAATCATAATTACACTTATGATCCTAGTAATCAGAAATCTGTTGATGTTGATTATAGTCAGATAGTTCCGGTTAAGGTAACTATTAAAGATCCAGAAGTTAGTAAAGGCGAAACGAGTAAGCCTGTGTCTAATGTGAAGATTTCTGTTCCTAGTCCTGTCTCATCAAACTTGGACAAGTCATCCGAGTCGAGTGAGACAAAAGAAAAGGCAGTGTTACCAAAAAGTGGAGAGAAACATAAAACAACCGAAAAGAAATCTCCACTAAACCCGTATGTCCCACCATATGTGAGACAAACGGGCAGTAATGCAGCCTCATCATCTAAAACAACTATTGAAAAGAAAGTTGATCACAGGAGTTGTTTCAGATGTAATCAATTAGAACACCTAATTGCTGATTGCCCTCTGAAGCAGAGATTCAGAGGTGTGAGGCCTTCAAAATCTGAGAAAAGAAACAGTAATCAATATAATGGAAAAAAAGAAAACTCATCAAAGTTCAAAAATTGGTCTAATTCAGGTTTTCAAAGAAATAGATCTCAGTTTTTCACTGCTAACAACCAAACCATAAGTAATAATTCATTTAATTCACGACGGTTTGGATGGCCTCATAGTCAATCTCCAAGAAGGTATCCGCTTAGGACTTACAGAAATTATTCTGATGCTAACTTTGGACAGCCAAGGTACGGGATGTATCGACCCAAGACCAAGAGGTCTTGGGTCCCCATATTTTAACCCTCTGCTTTAATCATGCAGGAACAGTTGAACAGGGCTGCAAACAATCTATGGGTTGTGGATAGCGGCTGTTCCCGGCACATGACGGGTAACAAGAATTTGTTACACGAATGGAAACCTGTTCAAGGAGGAAGAGTGAGTTTCGCTGGAGAGAGCGGTGGAAGGATAACAGGAATTGGGACTGTGACGAATGGAAAGATGACTTTAGAGAAAGTGAACTTTGTTGAAGAATTGAAGCACAATCTGCTGAGTGTTTCGCAGATCTGTGACAAGGATTACACCATGCATTTTACCAAGAGTGTGTTCGATTGTGTTAACTCGTTTTGTCTTCTACGCTCGTAACGTCTTACGTAGGGATTCCGCACCTACGTAGAACGCGATATCTCGTGTAGATCCAAGAAAGAAGAATACGTATATCATGGACATGAGGTCGACTGAAATGGCCACAGAAGAATCGTGTCTTTTGTCGAAAGCGACTGAATCGGAGTCCGAATTATGGCATAGGAGAATGGGGCATATTCATCTTCGGAAGATGAACTACATTGTCAAGAATGGGTTGGTGTTGAGTGTTCCCTTGAAGAATTTCAACTTCGAAGACCAATGCTTATCATGCAAGAAGGGAAAGCAACACAAGAAATCCCATCACACCAAGAAGATTAATTCTATAGTCAGTTCCCTAGAACTACTTCACATGGATCTCTTTGGTCCAGTGAATGTAAAAAGTCTAGGAGGAACATCTTACTGCTTGGTGATCACTGATGATTTCTCTCGATATTCCTGGGTATATTTCCTGAAGTCAAAGGATGAAACTGTTCAGATGGTAAAGAATTTGATTACCAAGGTTGAGAATATCATGGGAAAAAGGGTTAAGTACATCAGAAGTGACAATGGGACTGAGTTCAAGAACTATGAGATGGAGATCTTCTGCTTACAGAAGGGGATTGAACACCAGTACAGCGCTCCGTATACACCGCAACAAAATGGAGTGGCTGAGAGGAAGAACATAACTTTAATTGAAGGAGCCAGAACCATGCTGGCTGATTCGAAACTTCCCGTGGTGTTCTGGGCTGAAGCAGTTGCAACAGCCTGTTATATCCTTAATAGAGTGTTAACTGTTAAAAGATTAAATAAAACCTGTTATGAACTTATGTATGGGAGAAAGCCCAACTTGAGTGGTCTTGAACCATTCGGGTCACCGTGTTTGATATTAAAGACCAATTCTAAATTTGGTGAAGTAGCCGACGAAGGAATCTTAGTCGGATACGTTGTTGGGACTCCCAATAGACGGGTCTTTAATACATCGACCAGCAAGGTTGAGGTGGTGTGTAACACTGATATCACAAGTTACAAATCACCAAAACCAAGCACGGGACCCGCCGCGGTTTTCGACTATGATAGACTTTTTAAATCTTTTAACATGCCTTATTTGGATTTTGCAGAAGTTGAGGAAATAATTGCTACGAAGATGATATGCGATGAGGAAGACACTTTGGTGCAACGACCACAGTATGATGAATGTCAGCCTTCCTCGTCAAATGCTGTCAATACCCTGCTGTCTCTACTGAAGAGGAATTCATCAATCCGTTTCACTCTCAACATCAATCACCCATTGATGAGCTATCTTCGAACTTGGAAGATAATCTGAATGTCAGTTCGGTTCCGACTACGAGAATTCACAAAAATCATCCTCTGGAAAATGTGATAGGTGATCTGTCCGATGGTGTACAAACAAGACAAAGCTTGAATGAGCACACCTGTGTTTACACAAGCATTAAAGAATCAGGCATAATCAACGAATGCTTGTACACCTGCTTTATCAGCCAGATTGAACCAAAGAACTATCAAATGGCTCTCAATGACAGCTCGTGGGTCGAAGCCATGCAAGAAGAATTAGCCCAGTTTAAGAAGATGGAGGTATGGAACTTGGTTGCAAAACCAAGGAATGTGCATGCGATTGGCACAAAATGGGTCTTCAAATGCAAGAGAGATGAGAAAGGGATTGTTATCAGGAACAAGGCGAGGCTGGTTGTTAAAGGCTTTCGGCTGTTTTTGGCATTTACTGCTCATAAGGAGAGGGGATTGATTACAATGAGGTGTTTGCTCCTGTGGCAAGATTGGAAGCCATTCGGCTGTTTTTGGCATTTGCTGCTCATAAGGAGATGAAGGTTTTTCAGTTAGATGTGAAGAGTGCGTTCCTAAATGGTAAAGTCGATGAGGTTGTGTACGTTGAGCAACCTCCGGGTTTTCCTGACCCTGACTTTCCCGATCACGTGTACAAGCTAAGTAAAGCACTGTATGGACTACATCAGGCACCTCGTGCCTGGTACTCAACGTTATCCGACTACTTGCTTGAGAATGAGTTTGAAAGAGGTAAGATTGATAGCACATTGTTCTTCAAGAGAAAAGGGAGCGACTTTCTACTGGTGCAAGTCTACGTGGACGACATTATCTTTGCTGCATCAAAGGTCGCCACGTGTCAGGAGTTTGAGGCCGTCATGAAGAAGAGATTTGAAATGAGTGCTATGGGTGAACTAACTTTCTTTTTAGGACTGCAGGTTGATCAGAAGAAAGATGGTATGTTCATTCATCAGACGAAGTATGTCCATGATGTTCTCAAACGTTTCAAGATGGGGGACAGCACTCCATACGATACTCCAGTCTGCGTCAACCACAAATTGGGTGCTGAGTCAGACAACGATGCAGACGTGGACCCAACCCAATATCGGGCTATAATAGGTTCTTTAATGTACTTAACTGCTTCTAGGCCTGATATAATGTTTGCAGTTTGTCTTTGTGCTCGCTTTCAGGCAAACCCAAAGGAATCTCACTTGAAGGGTGCGAAGAGGATTCTACGGTATCTCAAAGGTAAGCCTAAGCTGGGGTTGTGGTACACAAAAGGAGGAGACTTGGATTTGGTCGCCTACACAGATTCTGATTATAGAGGGTGCAATCAGAGTCGGAAGTCTACAACTGGTGGATGTCAGTTTCTTGGTGGCAGACTAGTGTCCTGGCAATGCAAGAAGCAGACCTCAGTCGCAATTTCAACCTGTGAAGCAGAATACATGGCAGCATCCAACTGCTGCTCCCAGGTTCTTTGGATTCAACAACAGTTGCGCGATTATGGTCTGAATTTTACTCTTACTCCTATTTGCATTGATAACACTGCTGCTATCTCAGTAACTAACAATCCCGTTAAGCACAGTAAAACTAAACACATTGACATACGTCATCATTTTATACGGGATTGTGCTGAGAAGAAACTGATTGAGCTCGAAAAGGTTGATACGCTAGATAATTTCGCTGACTTGTTTACGAAAGCGTTTGACAAAACGAGATTTCAAAACCTTGTTGAGCTGAATGGGATGATCAATCCCAAGTAACCATGCTTTATGTTTTTGTTTTAAAAAAAATAAAAAATAAAAAAATAATAAAAAAAATAAATAAATAAATAAATAAAAAAAAACGTAACTATCGCTTAGAAGTATGTCGGTTGCCTCAGTTTGAAGGACATGTCTTCGGATATGTTTGGTCCTCATTTCTACTTGTAGAATATGAGGATAGTCATTAACCAGATGACTGAAAGTGACCGGGGCGGTTTATGATGTGTTTTCATTCTTTCGCTGAAAATTAGTCGATCATACTTAGTTAGAAGGACACATACTTGTATGTGGTCGGTCCAGCTGATCCATTGGATCTTCGGGACAACCGTTTACCTGAAAACTTCAATTTGATCGGGGCGATTGAAGTTAAATTTTTTTTTTCTTTTGGGAGATGAAATTATTTTTCAAGTCTACTACTTCGTAGGAAGTTCCTTTACTATGTTTAACAGAAAATTGATCCAACCTTGGAAAGTGATAGATATACTGATTCTGTGTGCTTAACTAGTGAAGTTATAAGGCCTAAAAGACTTTAGAACAGTCATTGTATGTCATGGTAGCTTTTTATGGTGCGTAAAAGTAGAAGTGATACTAACTAAACCTACTCGATTTTATGTGGAAACTTCTTATGAGTTGTGCATGTCTCCATATATATCTTTCCGAATGATAGGCAGAAAAGCGATTACCCAGTCATACACGAGCCCGTGAGTGTTTTGATTCCCGTGAAGATAGCGTGTCAAGAAACTGCAGTGATCCAGATTCGGGACTTGCAGTAGTTTATCTGAAGTTGTGTAAATACTTAAAAAAAAATAAAAATTTGAGACATTATAGAGTTCATAATATTTATACTTCTCAATCAAGGTGTAAGAAAGAGAACGGGAAGCAAAATCTAAAGATCGAAGAGTACTTACTATTTAATCAGACACTACGGGTCAAGGTTAACTCGGGGTGACTTAGGGAAAGCCAAATACGCTTTGAGAATAGATAGGAGGCATCATAATCTCTGAGTTGTTGCCCACTTAAATTTTGAGCTTAATTGAACCTAACCCGTATCACAGAAACGATGAAAACCATTCTAAGTCATTTACCTGCTTACAACCTGTTTCTTTATGTCATAATAAAGCTGAACACGGATCTGTGTGACAGTCACGTAGTTAGTATGATTCCTGTTCGGATCTTTTCTAAAACATGGTAGTCCCTATCGAGACTGAAATTTGATCCCGTGTATTTTATTTTTAAAAATTTTTCTGCTTATGTAGTTGTTTGATTTTATACCTGGTTACTTGGTCTTAATCGTATCATTTAATTCTTTAAAGGTTGTTTTAAAACTTAATTGCAAATTGTAGGGGTTTGTTTTGAAAATTTTCATATATAGGCGAACTTATCCATAACTTCGCCTGCAATAGGCGAAGTTATCCATAACTTCGCCTGTCAAATTTTGACCCTATATAAAGAAGTTTTAAGGTCAGACATGTTCATTATTTCAAAACCAGCGAACTTATCTCCGAAACCTAAGCGAACTTATCGTATTATCGATCTCAATCATCTGTGTACATTCTTTTTCGATTCTAATCCGATTAAAGGTGTGTAGGGTTCTATATATCGTATAATCTTTGTCATAGGGTGTTAATCATAGGTCGTATTGACCCGATTCTCGACCTCGTCTTTCGAAACATTAAACACCCGATTTCAAACTTGTTATTACGTGGTCGTAATCAATTTGGTCGTCTAGAACTTCATAAAAACATATTTTACGGAGGCCTTAATCTCCAATTTCACCAACTACACGTCGATTGATTCGTCTATCTGTTGCCGATTCATATTCAGGCGAACTTACAGTTTAGGCGAAGTTATCCTTAACTTCGCCTGAGGTTTAACTTCGCCTGACAATTAATTAGGTTACAGTATATGAGGCGATATTGTGGTTAGGCGAAGTTATCATTAACTTCGCCTGGACCTTTTTACTTAACAGTTAACAGACGAAGTTCAAGTTGAGGCGAAGTTGTTCCCAACTTCGCCCCACCTCTAACTTCGCCTATACAGAATAAATCACAACTTAGCTCATGGTAACAGGCGAACTTGTGATTTGCGTTGACGTGTATCTAACTTAGTCTGTTTGATGCAGATATGGCTGCAGTAGGTGGTGCAGGCGGAGATGACGGTGGTGATAACCAGAGACAGTTCTTCCCGGGTCACAACATGTATATAACATTAGACCCGGAGGCGAGCGGAGTTGATGATTTCCGCGAAATTATCACATTCTTACTACGCTCGCGTATATTCCACGCGATCACTACAACACTGCCGATATCCTTGCCCAACATTGAGGATTTTTGGCAGACCGTGGAATATGACTGTAGAGTCGAGCCCCCGGTGATGCGCGCAACAGTCAACAATCAGATTGTTCAGTTCTCTTCTGAACAGATCCGGGCGGCTTTACGATTTGGAGATGAGACAAGGGATGACCCGACAGATTTTGTGGCTCCTTTCCGTGATGGAGCGTTTTTGAGGATGGGATACTCTGGTCCCTTGGGGGATACACAGAGAAGGAAAGGGTTTTTGCTTGACCAGTGGAGCTTTCTCATGCATGTCATGATAGTATGCATGTCAGGGAGAAAGGCTGGAACTGATGGCATGGGCACGACCATGCAGTCGGCGATGACTGCTTTGACTTACAACAAGCGATACAGCTTTAGTCAGATGGTCTTCTATGAGATTGATCGTCAGAGAAGGGCGATGGCGCGTGAGAGATTCATCATGTATCCAAGATTCCTACAAATGATCTTGAATCATGTTGCTCCAACGCTACCTCATCGTCGTCCGATCAGATACGTTGAAAGTGTGAATAAACGGATCTTCGCCCAATGTAGATCTTCGAGTGCGAGGAGCAAACCTGAGCTCCGTCCTCGCCATACTCCACTGTTTGGGTACTTGATCAACCCGGGGTATGTGCCTGCTCGAGGGGACGAGTTTCGGGACCCGGCACCACAACAGGCAGGAGCACCTCAAGCTATACCTGCTGCTCCTGTTGTGTCACCGGAGGAGAACGTTGACCTTGACGCAGAGTTTGGCGGTCAAGGATTTTTTGACATGGAGAGGGTTGATCCAGAGGAGTATGTGCAAGTCTCGGTTGAGAGGGTGTCGATTGTGAATGTTACTAGGACAGCTGCTACGGTGGCTGGTTCTGATGAGGCAAGAAGGATTTTGGTAACACATGAACGGACTCATGGGAAAAGAAAGAGAACTGATGATGATAGCGAGTCAGATTACGAGGAAGAGGTACAACAGTTGATTCGGAGATCAAGAAGGGAACGGACAGGTGCAGGATCGGGAGCCGGTGAGAGGTCGAGGGTGGTACGTTTCACTCCACCCGCACTGTCCGGTATGACAATGGTTCCCTCATCATTACAGGTTACAAGGCCAAGCGCCACAGACGTTCCCGTGGTGGCTACCTCATCTGCCTTTGGCCTCCCACCAACTTCATTCCAACTATAGACTCCGGAGATCGTTTCGTTGCCGCCTCCGACTGTTACTCCAACGGAGGTCGTGGCACACTTTATTGAGTCGACTGTTGTGGCCACTGCAGGGTTATCGGTGACGATACCACCTGCGGTTACGTCTTTTCCTACTTCTGAGGTCCCGGTTACATCGGAAATCCCTCCTCAGTACTCAAGATATATCACATCTGAGGTTTGATTTCGATGCAACCTTATCAGACTCAGAACGAATAGCAGCACTTGAACGGGTCGTGGGAGAACAATCAAGGATTAATCTTATCCAGACCCAGGCTATTCAACGCCTAGTTGCAGAGAATCAAATGCAGTCGTCCCTACTGGTAGAACATGGAAAAATCATAGTTGCTCTGAAGGAGTTCTTGGCATCTCAGGGGGAGACGAGCTGTAAAGGCGATGAGTTGAGGACCAAGAGACGAAATGATAGAGACGATGATCCCAATGCGTCGAAAGATGCAGGTGGTGAGTTGCCAAGAACTGATCAAGCTCTTGGAACTTCCACAACTCAGGGGGAGTCGACAACTGCAGCTGGTGATGATGATGTGGTGGTAGTGGACGTAGAGGAGATGGATGATGAGTTGGTTGGTGATGATGATGTACTACCGAGTGATGAGATAGAAAAGATTGGTGAAGAGATAGTTATTGATAATGAGATTGAAGAGGGAGAGATAGTAGAGGAGAATGTGGAGCATGAAATACCAGAAGTAGATAAGGCAGATATGAGTCAACAGATTGGAAGTGATGAGACGGAATGGGAAGAGCAGCCTAGACGGAAAGAAGGCTACGCTCAGTGGTTCGTCAAAACGAAGAAACCAGCGGTCCCTACAATGTTTAAGAAGAGTTACAACATTAGAGGCTATGCTGAAGCGAGAAAGGGGATTATTTGCTGGATATACGATGAGCAGTTGAGGCTCTTCGTGATTAAGAGATATGATGGCGTTCAGTACTTCAAAAGATTGTTGAGATCATTGAATACATTGCCAGAATGTGAGGTGAAAGACTTAGCCAGATTGGGATTGATAAACCGAAGTGATGATAATATGGCTAGAGTTATTGGGAAGATTGTTTGGAAGGAAAGTATAAAAGAGAAGAAGTTTAAGCTGTTAAAACCACAAAAGAGAAAACTTATCGAAGACAAAGATCGTGGATTGAGAGCAGATGGTAAACCTTGGATGATTATGAAGTATAAGCCGATCCGGTGCCTTAAAGAAGTGCCGATGAAACAGATGCCCAAGGATGTGCTCAAAGTTCTAAAGTGGTGGTATGTTGATTGTGAAACAGTTGAAGCAGTGATGGAAGACGAAGATGAACAAGAGCTGCTAAGAGTTTATGATCCGATGCATCTAGTGAACTTGTCGCAAGCTGATCTGCAGGTGCTGAATGAGAAGAAAATCTTTTATATTCCTGCTTGGAAAGACGAAGCGAAGAAATATCAAAGAATTGTATCAGTTTGTGTACGCGAAGGAGTTCATGCTTGAAGATGAAGATGCAAGGTCGTTGAAGATTACAAGACACGTGTTTGAAGATAAAGAGATGAAGCTACTGCCAAGGGGGAGTCTGTTGGTACATGATGTCAGTAGTTCAGTGTCTAGTGTCTGTAATCGAGTCGTTTGGATTTGAGTTTGTATGTAAGCGAAGTTGCTAACAAGTTCGCTGATATAGGCGAACTTGTTAGACAAGCGAAGTTAGGGACAACTTCGCCTGAACATGCCAGGCGAAGTTGTCGTGATTATATAAACTTAGGTTACGGCTTAAGTTTTAGTAATTATTCAACGAGTTTCAGTTTTTGTAACGAGTCAGAGAGTCCTGTAATCAGTGATTGATATCACGTGTTTACGGTTGCAATATAACGTGTTTGTGTTTATTGTAACGTGTTTAATCGTTTTGTCTTCTACGCTCGTAACGTCTTACGTAGGGAGTCCGCACCTACGTAGAACGCGATATCTCGTGTAGATCCGGCTGGGAACCTACACCTCTTTAACATATCATTAGCACAAGTTAGCATTCTGTTGGTGGGTCCACATATTTACCCTTTTCTTTTCAAGCCAACTTTAGTAAATCTTCCAAATCTCTTTAACACTTTTACGCATGATAACTCTATACATATATGTTTAAGGCTTCCGTTAAGATGTTAATGTGTAGATTGCTATTTTAGTTGAAAGCTTAGCATAAACACATTTCATATGAACATAAACTAGATTTAGGAAAGGTTAGCTCACTTAGTTTGAATTTGGTTTTAGAGGAAGAGATTAGAAAATCTTGAGCCTGGTTTCCACTTCTTATACTTGATACCACATGTAATATACGAAAATTCAAAAGCCCTAAAATAATAAATAGCACATTAATAAGATGAATTGTGATGAGTTAATATATTGTAAAAGTGATAAATGCTATAAATCAAATATTGTTTAATAATATTGAAATAACAATGAACAATAAATATTCATAGTAAACTTTGAGCAAACTTGGAATTTCGTTATTGGGTTTAACGAAACTTCATCTAGTAACTAATGGACCAATTTAATGATATTAACCATAAATAAAGTTGGAAGACTAAATTTGTTATTTCTTGAAAGTCAAATCGAATCATGTAGCCTTCAATATTTTTTTCCCTTAAAAATGTTATGATATATTAGTGCAAAACTTGTGGCTAATAATTCGGTTAAATAGGCACATAAAAGGACGAATTGTTTACTGAAACGCCCGAGATTGCTTTTCTCTATATAGTATTCATCCTATCACCGCATCCATAGCATTTTGAACACCACCACCATCACCGTCATGCTCACGCGGTTTCATCACCAATGTCGCCTTAGTCCAACACTGCTGCTCGCGTCCACTTCTGTTTAATTATTCCACGTGAAGTCGCCACCACCACCGGAAAGCACCACAGCTGCTGTAATCGAAGGTTTCACGACGTTTAATTCAAGCTTATGGTTTTGTCACAGTTAACGCTATTTCGTTTATAAGGTACGGATTCTGTGGTATTTAAATTATAGCATAAATATTGTTTTCATCGATCTCATAGTGTATGGGTTTTGTAGCCTTACACTGGTAGCGTCATATTATGTCATTGTTTTCGTAATATATCGTTTCTTGCGTTGTTAGTCGTATCATAGTTTTGATCCGTTTCATAGTATCGTGTCACTGTCATCCTTATTAATTCGTTTCTTTATATATTGCAAATTGTTAGATTTTATTGTTAAATTGATAACTGAAATGCATGCAATAGAATATATTTTATTGCGATCATTATTGCATGTTCCAAATAGACCATTGTACATTGACTTATTGTTATTGAGACATATTATATTGATATTGGCCATTGTTAGTGTCTTTTATTTGACCTCAATACCCGAGCATTTATCCACCTATGGGGACATAGGGCGTCAATCGAGGCACCTTTGACGTGCTCTATCTGTGGCGGAGCGATTAGTCCACAGCGTCTCTATTTTATTGTGCGACGTGAGCACTAATTGAATTACTGATTACCGAGAGGCGTATGGATCTATCCTAGGTAAATTGTTACTGGAGTGAGATGGCTAGGTGTGTGTGCTCACATTCCTATCTCACTTAATTATTGGTGCATTAGTCTGTAGCTAATGTGCATAGTGTTACCGTTACTGACTCACATGGGTATTTCCATAGATATATTGTTATTATGCTGATTCATAACTGATCGTTCAGTGTATTGAACTATTACTGGCTCGCGTACTTTATTGGTTTCTCATTTGATCGTTCATTATATCGTATTGCTCTTCATCTTTTATTGTTATTGCTATTGTTTCCTCCGTTACTGAGCAATTTTTGGCTTAGCCGTGTTTCTTTGTTTTGTGTTTTCTTTTCTTTGTTACAGATACTCATGGGAATCAGGGAAATGTGTGATAAGAGAGTAAAAGAAAAGGGCTAGACTTTGGAAAACGAGGGAACTTAATAAAATTTCTTTTGTGTTAAACAACTTTATTTTTTTTGTCGTTTTGTCGAGCACTTTAATTTGAATGTTTTTGGACCGTTGTGCGAATTTAAAATTTGGGTTAAGACTTTAATGAAAACGTTTTTAATGTCTATAATTACTATATCGAGTGACACGTCAGCCCTAACCGGGCCGAGGTGTTACACCACTTCTCTCAAGATTTTAATCCATAGATTGTTTCTTGTAACACCTTGAAATTAAGATGGCTTGTGGGATGTGCATGTGTTGTAGTTGAACCAAGGGACAGAGATGTGTGTATATGTATTATCTTAAGAGAAAGAAAGAGTGTAGAGAGAGGAAAGGTGGTGGACGATAATGGTGGTTCCGGTGTGGTGGTTCGTGCTGTTGCGGGAAAGTGAATCAGTTGTGACGGAGGTGGGCATGGGTAGTTGCGGGTTCGCGGTGGTGATTTTGTGGTGACGTTGCGGGCGCTGTTACGAGACTGGAGCGATGGGGAGGAAGGTGATGATTGATGTTAGTAGTACTCCAGGGTACTGTTGTTGGCTCGATGGTGGTGAAGGGCTGCTGCCAGTGTTGAAGTACAAACTGGGAATAGAGGGAGGGTGGTGGAAGTTGTTGTTTGCTGGTGGTGTTACGTGGCGTTGTGGTGGCCGCTATGAGAGAGGGAGGCGGTATAGGCGTGATTAGGTGCTGCGATTTTAGTGGGCATCGGAGAGGGTGTTTAGTGGTGGTGTGGTGGCAGTTTATGGTGATGGAGGAGGCTGTTTGGGGCTGTGGTTGGTGGTTAAAGATGGTGGTGATCGGGTAGGCTCCAAACCGGAGGAGAGAAAGAGTGCTAGTATGTGTGTTGTGTAAAAGAGTCAAAAGAGAGATTAAAAGAGAGAGTGTTAGCAGGTTGTTTGTGTGTGTTGGGTTCTTGGACTTTTATTTCTTTTTATCTATGAAAGAGTATGGGTAGGTTTGTAGCATGATTAAACATGGTATGGGAGTTGTAGTAAAGAGAAATAGAAGGTTGAATAAAATAATAAGGTGATGGAGGTTGATAAGGGGAAATGACTAGAGATGGTGTGTGATGCATGATGATGGTTTCTTATCATGGAAAGTTGGTAACATGATGTGGTGATGGTTGTAAGATTTCCATAATCAGATTGTACTATACAATCCTTTTGTGATCCTATAAACCTTAAATTGTCAACAACCAACATAAAAATGAGTGGTAAATGGTTGGAAACCTAGACTAATAAAACATAGTTGTGTTTACTTAAAACTCAATTTTTCTCTGGTTAGTTTAAATATATGTTCGGCTCATTTGAAAAAATCACCAAAGTTAGTATTGTTTAGTTTATTCAGTGTGCGATTTGTAAAGCCCCATAATTACCTATCGTCCGTGGTAGGCAAGAATGGCTTTCCTCAACTCGTGATTAATAAATGACGGCTGATGGGCTAAAAGTAGTTATATAAAAACACGTTAATCTAAACACTAAGTAATAAATTCTAGACTATTAACTTAACTAAAACTACTAACCGCCAAGTGAACCGATCGACTTTAGTACAGATAAGTAAGTCCGGATATCGAACCCACAGGACTCTTTAAATTACGTCAACTTGCTAATTAGACTCAACTAATACTGACACGACTATTTATTTATATTTGTTAAAAGGGAGGTTTTATTTAAAATACTAAACTAAAACTAATTAAGGAAAACAAACGAAAACACAAGTTTGAGTAAATAACATGATGATGAGAAAACTACCTAGGCTAGAATCCCCTAAATTTCAGTTATGAATTAACCAGGAAAATATTAAGTTATGGACTGAGATCGTAAAATAGACACTTAAGAGAAAACCCAAACAGGACCCCTGACCCTTCTCAAGACACACCTATGGGATGTTAATAAGTTTTAACGCACACCACTATTAAAAATCAAGTTTCCTTACGGTCACATTATTATTTATGACTTAGTTCCTTTATACGAAATCCTACCTTACAGAGCGGAAATCAAAGGCAGTTTAATATATTTAATTGATTCAATAGACAATAATAAATAATCAAACCTAGACGGACTCCTTACGAAGAACTAAATCTAGCAAGATTAAATAATAAAAATCTATCAATAACCTAGCACTTTACACATTTTAGGTTAGCAGCACACTTAGGTTTATTTAATTAATAATTATTATTCCTATGATCTTGTCACGAAATCAATCATAAAATAATCAAAAACACAAAGTAATTGACCTAATAGCAACCTATCATAATGACAAAAAATAATCAAAGAAACTATGAAATAATAACAATCAATCAAAAAACCCTAAGCATCTATATGCATCAATTTAATATGATTAAACCTTTTACTTAAATCATAAAAGCCATAACGATAAATAAATCCCAAATCAAATCACAATGTCAAAATAGGTTCATCATAAGCCTAGGCAGTCTATAATGTTTAGTCTAGCATCATAAAATAAAACAAAACAATAATAAAGGAATTCTTGGTGAAAATAAATACGAACGGAAGATTAAAGATGATAAAACCCGTGGTATTTGTCCTTGAATAATAAGCACTTCGCCGGCTGATTCCTTTCCTTCATACCCTCGGAAATATCACGTCTTGAAGTCCCTAATTCGTCCAAACTGTGTAGGGTATCCAGGTTATGTTTAAGGTTGAGTTTAGAGATGTTTAAATAGGTTTCAAAGGCTCAAAATAAATAAAAATCGACAATTCTGGAAAAACTGCCCCCCTACGCAGCGCGGCGGGCCTGGTCCCTCCCTGTAGCGCCGCGCTCTGGCAAAATGGTAGAGGGGACCAGTCCCGGTTTGTTTCTTGATGCGTCCTGGTTCAATTTTGATGTGGTCCGGTTCGTTTCCTGATGCTCCGGTTCTCTGTTTTAGCTCATTATTCAAATATGTTAGTAATATTATTCAAATATGTTAGTAATATACAAATTCTAATAAAAACCATGATATTTTTAACCACGATAAACCTCCGGAACCTACATTATTCAAATATGTTAGTAATATACAAATTCTAATAAAACCAGACAAAAACTAATAAAATATTATATAAAATATACAAGAAAATTATATATATTTAGCATTATATCAAATATCCCGACAGTTATCCTTTTTCGTCCCTAAAAAATCTAATTGCAATGGCGTCACACCCCGTTGAGTGATTTGCTGTAACGCCCGTAAATTTCGTTAATCGGCTCGATCGTTTATAAATGTTGGTCAAAAAGCCGGGGTTTCATCTTTCTAATTTAGAGCCTTGTAATACGTTTTAAAAGTCCGTTTGTCCATCCTTTTTTCCCAAAACATCCCCTCTTACGACTTAAAGTATTATACTAGTATGTAACACCCGACATTTTCGTTTATCGGCATGCACGTTGTAGAGTTTGTATATTTATCGGGTTTGAACCGGCTTACTTCAGGGACCTCCTTGTCATACCCATAAGTTGAATTACTTAAATGAAGTTCATTCAAGTGTTACAACTTTCAACTTGGAAGGGCCAGAACGTAACATTTTATATTATAATCAAAAACCAAAACCCTAGCCCTCCTAGAACCTGCGATCGGCAGCAACAACTCACCCAAACCATCCGATTTTTCTCTTTGCAGCTGTGATTAGGCCGTAAAAATCCAATTCAAGGTTAGTCCCATGTTATCTCTAGCCTTTTACACCTTAAACCATCCTTATACATCGCGTATTGGTCGTTAAGGTTGAGTTTTGATGATAACAGTTTGCTGACAGATTCGTATATGTTTATTGTAGGGTCTGTAACTCGATGAAAATTTACTGTTTTTGATCGATTCTTGATTCCATGATGTTCTACTTTGAGTCTAGTTTCCAGAAAGATATAATACGTAATTTTTGGACGAGATTTGAATACTTTTTATGATTTTATAAAATAGAGTGTTAAAGCTGATGCGGGATGTCGGATTCTGGTCTTTCTTCCCGACATCATAACCTTTTTTAGACAAGTCTAAATTGGTTGGTTCCACTTCTAGAAGTTAATATTTGAGTTATGAACCAAACCCAATTGGAATCGTTTAATTTGGTTGGGTAATGAATTTTATAAAAATAAAACCATTTTGTTGCGCAGCTGAAATAGCTGCACATACCTTTCTGTGTTGGAAGAATTTTTATGATTTTTGTGTCAACTAGAAAAATATAATAAAAATATTTTAATAAACTTACGATATTTATGCAACACTGGTAAAAATTTAATAATTTAATTCCATGGTTTTTCCTATGTAATAAAATACATATTTGCATGCTAAAATCTGCATGTTATATTCGTATTGATCGATAAGTTCGTTTTAGGCTTAACCGGTGGCTGCCCTTTCTCGCATCTTTCGGGGCTGTTATAATTGAAGTTTGTGCTCCGTCAACTTCCTAGGTATGTCACTTACAACATACTAAAATTTCTTGGCCAATGGAGGTGTTTAGGTCGGTCAATCGATTTTAGTTCGAAAACTAGGGTTTATCGGGTGTAGAATTGTAAATTGTTGAGTTGATGCGTTAATCGGTTGGATGACCAACCGAATCAGTTTGCATGGCCCTAGGGGAGTCTAAGGGCTGTGGGAAAATTTTTTTTTTTTGATACTCGGGGCTGTTTTGGTTGGTGATTGGTCAATCGAGTCGGCGGTGCGCGAATTTTCGTTTAAATGTTAAATTGAAAGTTGTAAAAAGGAAACGTCAACCCTATCAACTCGGGTGACATAATTATGATGTAAGAAAAGGTTAAGATGGGAATTTAGTCCATTTGGGGCTGATTCGTTTGACAATTGGTTTTAAGATTTATTATGCGCGTATTCGACTCGATTTGATTACCGGCGGGTGAGTTGTGCATCATGGTTAGCCCCGGCCATAATCGTAGATGGATTTGGTTAGTTGAAGGTTTTTAGGGCTGAGGTAAAGTAATTGGGTTTGGGTTGGGCCTCAGCCCAAGTTGTTGGGCCTGGGGCCAAGTGTTGGGCCTTGGGCCAAAGTATTGGGCCTTGGGCCAAGTAGTTGGGCCTTGGGCAAAGTGGTTGGGCCTTGGGCAAAGTGGTTGGGCCTTGGGCCAAGTTGTTGGGCCTTGGGCCAAAGTGTTGGGCTTGGGCGGCCCATTAGGCAAGTGTGTCCTTGCGGTTTAGTTTAGTAACGCGTTGTGTATAATTTACAGGCCCTTACTTGTGATTGTGCACTTAGGGATTTCCTAGCTCGTTGCAGGTGTTCGATTGATTCAGGTGAGTTCATGATGCCCTTTTTTGCTCTTTTACGTTACACACCGAAATACAATTTTAAACGATTTTACTCGTTACAATGATTTGAATAGTTTTACATGGTCTCACTCGTGATGGTGCATTTTGAAAGCTATATTTGAATTATTTTATATGCCTTAGGATATTTTAGACTCGTTCATGGTCTTGTGTCCTTAAAGTTACATACACTATTGATGGTCTAGACTCAAGAATGTTAGCAGACTTGGTAGTAATTGAATATGAATAGACCTATCTACTTAGTTCTCGTATGGGATGATATATATATATATATTTATGTAGGAATATATATATATATATATATATATATATATATATGTATGTATATGTGGAGGTATGTATGTACGTATGAGGATGTGTACCTTATAGCCTACGATTGTGTATTGATATTTAGTTTCTCGTGACTAAGAATAATGTATGTAGGCTTATTGATGTGTGTGTGCATGGTGATTCCCGGCCGGGTCAAATATATTACTCGGGTTGTACCCGTGGTGGAGAGGCCCGTGTGACGTGATCATCATTTTGGCGGGTCAAATATATTACATTGGTTTTAAAATCCTGTGGTGAAGAGGTCCGTTGATGTTGAGCCGTGATCGGGTCAAATATATTACTTGGGGAAGACCTGGGGTGAGGAGGCCCGTATTACGTGCTTGGATGTATGAGCCGGGATCGGGTCAAATATATTACTCGGGTTGCACCCGTGGTGAAGAGGCCCGTACCCCGTGCTTGGATGTATGAGCCGAGATCGGGTCACATATATTACTCGGGTTGTACCCGTGGTGGAGAGGCCCGTATCTCGTGCTCGGATGTATAAGCTGTGACCGAGTCAAATATATTACTCGGGTTTGACTCGTGGTGGAGAGGCTCGTGTCACATGCTTAGGTCTTACCGCGTCCGGGTCAAATATATTACTCGAGTCTTGACTCGTGGTGGAGAGGCCCGTGTACGTGTGTTCGACGATGATTGTATTACTTGGTGAATTATATATAATTTATTTTATTTATACCTTCTCTATTGTTTATAACTATAGCTTTGAAATAAAGTATGAATTATTGTTTATGAAAACTTGAACTCACTCAGCTCAAGCTGACTTTGTGTGTATGTTAGATTGACTTTCAGGTTGAGGATTAGAGATTTCCGCTTGGACGTGCTAGAGACTACTCGGACGGTTGAAGGCACATCTAGTCGAAGAATTAATAACGTAAACTGTTTCTTTTAAATTATTACCATAAGTATTTAAATTTTGATTTTGGTCACTTTCCGGGTTTTGGGAATTTTGATGTTATCTATTCCGCTGTTTACTACTCTGAAACGATTTTAATGAGATGAAGATTTCAAATAAAACGAATATTTTATTTACAATTGATTTTGGACACCTGTACCTGTGTTTTGGATTTTTAATACTTAAACTTTTCCGCTGTTATTTACTCTGAACTTGTTTTAAATACAAAGAATCGTTTGGTTTTAAATTTTTGTGAATTTGTGGATGTGATTACCAACTGTAGGATTCCCGGGATTCGGGGTCTTACATTTGCGGAAGCGTAAAACGAAAATATAACAGTCACCTCTGGTATCAACCACTTTGTTTATAAAGAATAATACAATCTAGTTTACAATATTTTACATCGATCTAAATTTGTTTACAACTAGGTGATACAAATTAAATCCATCCCGTTAAGCAACTTTACTTCATACTAGCACACTTGCATCAATTCACCCAGCATTGATCGCAAGTCAAACACGTAACACATTGACTTTCTAGTCCAAGTCTCGTATACCTGAAAAACATGTTAAAACGGGTCAACTACAAATAACTGGTGAATTTCACGAGTTTCAAGAAATCAGTTGTGCGTACATCATAGTTTGTGAATACGTAAGGATGTATGTATGTATGTACGATCACAAGTACGTTTGTTTGTATGTTTATGATGTAATTATGCTAAGCTACAGCGAAGCCTTGACTATTCGTGTTGCGTGCCTCCATTTCCCACGCTTAATCAACCACTGTGGCCCCCTTTCCGCCCATAACATTCCCCAAGTAGCTATGTCTAACACTACATAGCGTGTTTGTATAATTATTGTCATGTGCAAACGGGGTAAAGTCTCAGCTACACATGCTGGCTCCGTGTGGGTCTGCCAAACCAATAGTACTATTCACAAGCCATCGGCTTGAAGTTAATCACTGTGTTCGTGGGGACTTTTGTGTGTTAGCACTTAGATAATTCCCATCAAATAATTCAGAGTATATAAATATGTATCAACATGTTTTTCACCTCAAAAGTTCGTAAAAACAGTTTAAAGT
>NW_027502223.1:0-76490 GCF_021521415.1 Bidens hawaiensis
TCTTTCACGCTCGCCTTTCACGCTCGGTGAAAATGGGGCTTAATGGATCAAAGTGGTTAGCAAATCTTGGGTATTTCTTCCCAGAAACATTAGTTAAGAGACACAAAGGAAACCCTAGGGTCAACCTAAACACCAAAGTGAACACTTGGCTAGGTGGGTTGTTAAGAACTTTCGAATAAATCATGACTTTGGACTCATTATCAAGTGAGTTTGTGTTGGCATGGTGACTTCGATGGCTGTACTTCCACGAGAAATAAGGGGTAAAGAGAGCAGAATGGAGGATGAATCCAACAATGTCATCAACCCACTGGTATTCACTAAAGGCATGGTGACCACATTCATGATCAATCACCCATAAACCAGTCAAGATGCTAGCTTGGCAAAACTAGTAAACAGCCCATGCTAAGTAAGCTAAAGGAGTAGGAAGAAGGGGAATGTAAGTGCTTGCAAGGTAGTAAAAGACGTAGGTAATAATAAGATCGTGAACAACATAGTACGAAGAATGGATGACCG
Source organism: Bidens hawaiensis (assembly GCF_021521415.1). Lineage (NCBI taxonomy): Eukaryota > Viridiplantae > Streptophyta > Magnoliopsida > Asterales > Asteraceae > Bidens > Bidens hawaiensis. Next base: position 514 of record NW_027502223.1, read on the forward strand.
ATCGCTCAAAGCAATGGGCTGGAATTGATTTCTTAAGATCGCTTAACGAGAATGGTGGATCAATTGGGACACGTTGTAGCACATCTTTCACCTGATAAGATGAATCTGACATCCGGCCACCTGCTCCCATATTCGGTAGATATATATTTAGTAATACAAGAGCATAAACCTCAAGGAAGAATGGCCTTGATGAGAATGTGTGTTTATGTTCTCTTTGCTTGGTGACTCTATTTAGACATGCTTAGTATTTATAGTGAAGTAGTCAAAGCCGACGGCTCAAATGAATATCACTCACGTTTGATGGATGTGAAATTTCTTAGTCTTTTCCCTAACTTATCAAGCATATTTTTGATATCGTAGAAATCACTTGGAGACAAGAGTTATTGTGGTTCTTCTCGGTCGAATCAAATTAGACAGGATAAATTGTTTGATCAATATATATAGATAGATACTCATACAAATGAAAATAATAAAATTAAATATAATCCGTTGTAATGTATGTTAAAATTACATTATTAATTATTTATTAAATGTGTTAGTAGAAATCTTATTTTTGGTTGTGTTCATCTTAAATTATTGTGTTTAATACTTTAATCCAAATCTCATATATTTTGGGTTTGACACACCATTATGCGTGAACTAAACCTGTGAACTTGAACACATATTTGTTATGTGTTGGATTCACAATTATTTTTAGTGGGTCGAACATATACATATGGCAGTGACGAATTGAGGGATTTTCATTATAGGGAAGCAAAAAAGATTGGTCGGATAAAATGATGATAACATTAAACAATCCGTAGGGTTCAATAAATATATGATGAGAACAAATTACTCTCGCACCTATTTACCTTTTCTAATTCATAGACATTTAAGTACATGTTTTGTCTAACCAATTTTTTTAGAACACAATCAATACAAAGCTTTTATGCAATTGGATTCTTAATGGGACCACCTAGTTAACAAAGTACCTTTCAATATAGCTAAGACTAGTCAAACTAGTTAATCAATTAAGAATTAAATTTACACATTGAAAAATAAAACTAAATAAGAATTACATATTGAATTCTCAACTAAATACTTTGCTAACATGTACTTAATAAAAGAAATTGGAAATTGTGAATTTAATACAAAAACTTTTAACTGGAAATTGTTAGTACCATTATTAGGGGAGTTCAAGAAATCCGAATAAAACCGAAATCCGAACCGAGACCGAACCCCAAATAAACCGATCCGAATTCTTAAACGGATATTCGGATCGGATCAATCCAAATATCCGAATAACTAATTCGGATATGGAATTTTAAAAAATTCGGATTGCTCGGATTATTCGGATATCCGTTCAATCCGAATAAAAAACATGTTTTTAGTGATATTTTCTGGTTTGGTATATTAATTAAACTATTATTTTAAGCTTAAAAACTTTTAATTTGTGTTAAGAGTAATTCGTATTTTTCGGTTTATATGTTTATTGTGATTCTAAACTATTAAATGTTATGAACAAAAAAATAGGAAAATTTTTTAGGCTTAATTCGGATTATTCGGACAATTTCGGATATTATCCGAATCCGATCCGAATTGAATTCGGATAGATTCGGGTCGGATAGGAATATTCCTAATTCTGATCGGATCGGATTTCGGATAGGGTCCAAAAATTCTCAAATCCGAATAACCCGAATAATCCGTTATCCGATCCGATGAACACCCCTAACCATTATGGGGATAATGGGTTCTTACTAACCAAATGTTACAAAATTTAAGTGGGAACTATGCCGAGCGTATAGGGGGCATATGCAACACCGCGTAGTAAGTTGTATCTTTCAAGTGTTGTCTGTTAGTATATTGGATGAATGATTAATTGTAATGAGTATTACAAGTTAGACGCACTATGACTCTTAACTCACTAGAACATCGAATCAAATCTGTGAAGTTATCCACAACATTGTAAAACGTTGTATTCAATTAAATACAGTAAATTAAATTTCTTGTGATTCGGACTTCAGCACTTCCCAGTTCCCACTAGTGCAAAATGCCAAGGCCCAAAATACAAAACGGATTAGGCCTCGTTTGCTTTAACACAAATCTTTATATTTTGAGTGTTTGAATTATATGCGGGCGTGCGGGTTGGTGTCATTGACGATTGATGGGTTGTTGGTTTTTTCAATTGGTCTTCTAGTCCAATGAAAAGGGGTGATGATTAAGACTTGAGACCCTGAGATTTCATGTTTAAAATCTGACTTAAGTGGGTTTTTTTCATGGTGACAGGTTTTCACCTTGATAGTGTTCATAGGTTAGTCAGGTATGAGATGTCAAAATTAGTGTAGACGGTTGAATAATTGTTGATATCTCTTCTCAGAAAGGCTCACTTGAATATTGTGGGTGGTTTCAAACGCTGCAAAATAATGTTATAAGTTTTAGTATTCTCATTTAGCCAAAAATGGAATATCTGAACGAACGAGCCCCGACGTTTAATGTTTAATTTTGTTAGCGGTTTTGATTTATGAGATTATAAATGATAACTATGTTTTCTTTCCTTCTTATTCTTTTTATCATTTTTATTATATGGATTTGACAAATATTTATTAATTAAATACCAACGTATTTAATTTATAAAATTATTTTTTAAATAGTTTTCTATTTACTTTATTTATTTTGTTTATTAGAATAAGTTAATATTTTTTATTTTCATTAATAAAATTTTTTAAAATTTTATTAATTAATTAAGCAACATGTTTGTTTTTAAGGGTATATGTATTTCACTTTTAATAATTAATATATTTACTTACGTTTTAATTAATCAAACAATGTTTTCTCGTTCGTGTTCGTGCGTAAAGAAAATAAATTATAAAAAATGATGGTGTTCAAACAAATGAATAAAAAACAATAAATTAATAAATATATAAAACTTATTCAAACCGTCCATTGAACACATGCTCGAATAGTAACAAGGCCTCAAGATTGGGACGTAAACCTCATGGGCCATAATAGCAGTTTACTCTTAATAAAAATTTGTTTTAGTCCTACGGTTTAAACGAAGTGTTTTATATACGTCTGTCTTTTCTTTTTCTTTGCCAAAAAATAAATTATTTTAATAGTATTGTACAAAAACAACAAAAAGCTTCGTTTTACTTCTCGTATGTTGTAAATAAATCTTGTCAAATACATGACTTTAGTCAAATTCTATTATACTTTTTCTAGTTTAATTTTTTACTTACTTTTCATATTACATGCACTTTATATATGTTTTGTGTTATATTGTTTCAGCAATTTGACTAAATATCTTACTAAGAGAACGAGCCCTTCAAGCAAAGAACAAATAATCACTATTTTATCCCCTATTAATCTTTAGGCTTGGTTTTGCGAATCGATTTGAACACAACTTGGTAAGTAAGTTAGTCGGAGAACACACGACGACACACATAATTAACCCTAATCGCAATCAATATATATAAACTTGTACCAAAACAGAGAATAATAGAATGCAGTCTTTAATTCGTATGTGGGTGTTGCTTGATCCCATCCATCGAATGAATATTACATCATAAATATTTATGGGCCCGTCTGTCTCATCTCTTTTTTTATCCAAAACCATATTTATTTTAACCTGTTATGAGTTTGCAACCAAACATAAATATAATTGTAGTTGACTTCAAGTGACCCAAAAGACCCATTCAACATGCTTATTAAATACCCTCTCATGGTCCATGACTCCATGGACTTTGATAACTTAATCTACATTTTTTAAGAAAATAATTTTTCTTAACTTTATGGTCATTTGTCATTTATCATTATTTTTTGTCAAAATATTTTAAAAAAATTATATTAGTTTTGGTTAAGGATAACATAGAGGTAGGTACCTAAAAGACCCAAATACTCTTAAGTATTACCCGCGGGTCAGTTGAGGGTCCCTCATAAAGCACCCGTGGGTCATATGGGCCACCCGCTTAACTGTCTAAGGAAGAAACACCCTTATGACATATGCGGGAACATCCTGGCATCCTCAGAAGTCGTCCGCAAGACGGAGTATTTACCCGCATATATGACAAGAGGTAATGCCCCGGGACAGCTGTCAAATAACTAATTATCTTCTAGAAGATCTATCAAGATGCTTTCTTGGGTAATACGTGATCTCTTGGCCAACCAATGAGGGACACCTGGCAGGCCGTTATAACCGTGAACATGGCCAGGGGTTATTTATCATCCTATCTCGTAAGGACGCGTGTCCAGGTTGTTATACATGCACATGCAACGTATAACTGAACCTATTATACAAGGACACGTGTCAAGGTGGTTATGAGAGCATCTTCTGAAATGGACAGCTGGCTCAATCACCTTCCTACATCCTTCGGTTATAAATACCCTCTCAATCTTCATGAGGTATTCATCCACTCCCACTGTACCCTAAATATTTTATTAAGTACTTCATCTTCGTCAGGAACTGTACTTATTCTCACGCCGGAGAGTGGTTACGGGAAAACCCCCCTCTTGTCCTTCCCGTAACGAGCTCATGGTGTCTGTTTTGCAGGTTCCGGTCACTGGACTTCGGGGAATTGGGCTTGTATCGTACTGGTTGTTATCCGTATCCTACCCTGTAGACTCATTGGATCTAAGACCCTATTAGGGGAGTAGATCCATGTTTCTTCATTGGCGCCATCCGTGCTTGTGCTAGAACAACGATAATTTAGTGTATTTGGTTTATTGTACGATATGAGTCTAAATCCTGAAGGGCCGACGGGAACTCCTGCACCTGCCTTACGTGTTACTAGTACAGAAAGGCCTGATGGTTTTGGTATTTTTTCACGTGTGTCAGCACCTGGTTCACGAACTTCTGATGTCACACCTGGAGGTTTTACCCTCCGTGAACAATGACCAAATTTGCCCTTGTTTCGGAGGTGCTTGGGGTTGTTGCTCAATCAAACATTCCGTCTCTTTGTGTTGCGGAACTTCAGTAACGAAGTCCGCCAACACCTGCCCTTTAATTGCTGAAAATACCTGCGGAGCCGTCGGGCTGCATAGACCAGTGCCAGAATAAGTTTTTCTAACATTGAGTACCTGGTCTTCAGATCTGACAGCGTTCTACTGACATAGTAAATTGGAGTTTGGACATTCTTTTTGTCCGTCAGTAATATGGCTCCCACAGTAATGTCAGATGGCGATAAGTACAACGTCAACGGTTCTCCCGCATAAGGGGCTACCAACTTGGGCAACTCCATCAAACATTTCTTGACCTCTTGGAATGCTTGTTCGGCTTCCGTGGTCCACTTGAATTGTGCCTTCTTGAGACAATTCCTCAAAGTTGAAACGAATGGATAAGATTTGGTTGCATGGTTTACCAGAAACCTATTCAATGCTACCAACATTCCATTAAGAGTCTGTACTTCTTTGAGGGATGAGGGAGAAGGCATGCGGGCCACTTCCTGGACCTTATCCGGGTTAGCTTTAAAACCCGCACCCGTAACAATAACTCCAAGAAATTTTCCTTCCTAACTTCCAAAAGAACATTTAGCCGGGTTTAACTTCATGTTAATTTGCCTCTCAAAGTCTCGAAAGTTTCTTCGATATCTCTCAGCATTTGATCTTCCTCAATACTTTTGATCACTAAGTCATCCATGTAAGCCTCTAAGTTTCGACCAATCTGATTCTTGAATGCTTGATCCATCAATCGCTGGTACGTGGCTCCCGCGTTCTTTAGTCCGAAAGGCATCGTTCTATAGAAAAAAGTGCCTTGGTCAGTTCGGAATGTTGTTTTATCTTCGTCACTCGCAGCCATGCAGATTTGATGATAGCCCTTGTAAGCGTCTAAAAAGCATTTTAATTTAAACGGGGCCACAACATCGACTTTGAGATCTATTTCAGGTAATGGGTAGCAATCCTTCGGGCAAGCTTTGTTCAGGTCCTTAATGTCTATGCACATCCGCCATGTGCCGTTGCTCTTTGAAACAATGACTGGATTGGCCACCCATGTCTGATACTATGTCTCGAATTATTCCAGCATGAAGCAAATCCTGCACTTGTTCATTCATAGCTTTCGTCTGTTCCGGGCCCATATTTCGCTTTTTCTGGACAATTGGTGTAAACATTGGGTTTACCCTCAATTTATGCTCCGCAATGCTTCGCGGGACACCAGTCATGTCCGCAGGTTGCCAAGCGAAGATTTCCATATTTTTAGTCAACAATTGCTTTAAAAAGTCCTCATTATTTCTGAAATAGCGGGTCCAATTATGACTGTCTGATCAGGAAATTTCTTGTTCAAAACCCACTTCTCTGGTTCAGTTCTCTGAGCTTGCTTTGGGACTTTGCTAGGTTTCGAACTCTCAGTTGTGAAACAATGCCTGTTGACATGAATTATTACCACTCTAGTGCGGGTTGGAACTCCTACCGCACCGTGGGCTGTGGACGGGTGAGCATTGAAGTCACCAACTGCTTCCCGCCCTAAAATTATGTCATGTTTAGAAGTTGCTAGCAAAACTAAAAACTCAACTTCCTCAGTTCTTGAATGGATCCCATCAATAAGAGTGACTAGGAACGATATTACCCCTTGCGGGTGCATTACTTCCCCCCCAAAACCGGATACTGGGGCCTGAATGGGTTTCAACCTTTCTTTGTCTTCGTCATCAAGTTGTTTGAAGCACTACTCGTACATGATGTCAGATGTACTACCAGTATCGAAAAAGACGTATTGTGATCTATAGTGATCGAAGAGAGCGGTGATAATCAGAGGATTCTTGTTACATGGTCCACCTTTTATTCGTGGAAAAATTACTGGATCATTTTTCCACTCCTCATCCAAGAACTCTCTTCTTTTTCTGCCAACTCTATATCCACCTTGAATCATATGAACGTTTAAATCCTTAACTTGTCTTTTGGCTGGACCCTGGCTATCCCTCATGGGAGGTTTGCCAGCCCCTTGTTTTGTGCTTTTGACCAAATGTTCAAGTTTACCATTCTTTACAGCTGCTTCGATCTCATTTTTTAAGGCCACACACTCATTCGTATTGTGTCCAATGTCGTTATGATATGAACAACACTTTTTGTTATCGAGAAATGACTTCCTCGGTAATGGTTGGAGCTTTCGGTAAGTTAAATTCTCGGTGGTGAGAATTTCTGAAGGGGTCTTTGACAACGGAGTCCAGCTGTTAGAAGCCGGGCTGAAAAGTTTTGTTTGTTCTTATTATCGATCGGTGACCTTGAATCAAATTGTTTTGGTGGTTCTGAATTTGGCTGAAGTCTTGACCAAATTGTTCCCTTAGCTTGCCTGTTCGGTCTCGGAGTTTGAAACTCGACCCTTGGTAATTTCTTTTGACTACTAGAACCCCCTTTTCTGGATAAGGTGGAAGGTCTGATGGTGCGCCGGCCCATTCATCCCAATGAGTTGCCGTTTCTTGAACTTACCCGGAAAAAAATTTTATTCTCCGTTGTTCGCCCAAAACCCGTGGTGTCTGAGGCTATGTACGCGAAAGGTGAGAAGATCATCGTCGAAGGTGAGGGAATTCTAAAACCTCAACCTCTTACTGCCAGGACTCCTAGCGGGGTGATAGTACTTCTGTCTTCCAGTGAAGAATCACCGCCCCGTAATGGAGAAGCACTTATTGATACTACTGATTCTACAAACGTCTTGCATTCATCTATAGGTTTGACCCGGAAACTTGGTAAGAATACAGCCACTAGCGAAATTGCGGGTGACGATGGTGCCGATGTCCCTGTTGAGGGTGATCATCAAACGACCGATGATGTCACCACTGAAGGTGAGCATCATATTGTTGGTGCGGGCGTTTCCAAGGCGGTTGGTAAACGCAAGGTTCAACTTGCCAAGGTTGCTCCATCAAAGAAGTCAAAAAGGCAAAAACCTACTAATTTGGAAACGCGCCTTCACCAACTTGCTTCCGAAGACATCTCCTTAGGTAATTTCAATGTTCCTCAAATTTGTCGATAATTATGAATCAAACATATGACTAATGTATGATTATCATTCTACAATAGCCTTGAAAGATTTTTCTGAAGACGTTTCAGGTCTGAAGAAATCGGCTGCACCACCGCCTCCATCTCCTCCATCCTCACCGCCCAAGATCGTCCAAGAACCGATCATTGTTACGGATGATTCCCATCAACACGAGAATAAAGATTGTGATTTCGAGAATCCTGATGCTTCCTCCTCCCTCCATACTGTCCAACGCTTTAGGGATAAGGGAGGAGTTAGTGCCTTTTCCTATGGACCCCAAGCATCTCCAACTCTGCATGAGGAGGAGGCTCCCATACACCGTCCGCATTGGAACGTACGCCATAATTCAATATTTAGCGATACGGAGGTCTGTATGGAGTAATTACAAGAGAGCCTTCCTCCTGCGGAGAGGGAAAGTCAGCGCCATCGCATTCGTGAAGAATTGCTGAATACCTATTGTTATCATTCGGTGAACGCTATGTCCACCAGCCAAGAAATTTGCCGAGATTGGCTGGGGATGAGTCAAGCGTGGGATGACTTGGAGGTTAATTTGGCCGAAGCCAAGAAAGAAGCCCTTGGGGCTATGAATGAGGCTAAGGAGAGCCGTCATGCTTTGGAGGCAGAGAAGGCTAGCCGTCTAGCTGGTGAGGAAGCCAAGAGTGTTCTCCAACAACAACTGGATGAACGTGATGATCTGATAAGAACCTTGCAGGCCAAATCAGCAGCCAAGGACCAACGTTTGGGTGACCTTGCCACCAAAAACCGGGACCAGGCCTTGGAATGTGCTGGTCATAAAATGGAGCTTGTCCGGGCTAAGGCGGACAACAAATGGCTGTTGGCGGAAGGAGTCCCCAAGGTATCTATCTTATTTTATTGTAAATAATCAAATTGCCAATAATCATTTATGTTTATCTATTCTGACAGGCTATCGCCCATGTTCGGGATAGTGACGAGCTTGGGAACTGTGTCGTCGTTCTTTTGAATACGTCCAAACAGGCTGGCTGTCAAATAGGCTTCCAGGAAGGCTACAAATTTGCTTATGAAGCCAAGCTTCCGTAATAATATATTTTATACGGCCAGGATACTGCTACCGTACTTATCCAGAAAACAAAAACTTTTGATACTTTAAAGTTTTCTATTGCGGAGCAGATATCCGAGCTTGCGGATAAAGAAGACAGTATAGATCAGCTGAAGAATCTTCTTGGTCTTGGTGAAGAAGATGAAGAGCCTCGGAATGATGCGGACGACGAGAACGCGGAACACGAGGATGCCGCAACATAGATATAGCTTCCTCTATATGTATATTTTTTGTAGTTCGTCATTTTTTGCTGTAATCCCATTTGTACATATAAAGAATTCTTGTTTCATCCGGTACACTTTGTCTTATTCTTCCATAATATAAGTGTTTGTAGGATCTTCTTGCTTGTCAATAAAGGATTACATAGCAACACATATTTACATGGGACTAAAATAAATTTCCATAGATCAGGCCTAAGCCGAATTACAAAAACGAAATTACATAACTTTTGCTAGTCTATTTGGGCACGCAGGCCAAAACATAAAATGAAAACATGTCTACTATATGTAACATTTTTTCAACTGAGCCCCGTTCCAAGTACTAGGAACCTTAGTCCCGTCCAACTTTTCTAACTTGTAAGCACCTTTAGACAACACTTGTTTAACTTTGTAAGGTCCTTCCCAAGTTGGGGCCAACTTGCTCGGAGGCTCTTTGCCAGAAGCCTCATTATTGCGGCAGACAAAGTCTCCCGCATCGAACTCGCATTTTTTGACCGGCGAGTGGTAATATTTTTGCAACTGGCGTTTATAATTGTGCTCGCGGATCGATGCTAGTTCTCTTCTTTCCTCAAGGAGGTCAAGATTCATCCAGAGTTTGTGATCGTTATCGTCGATCAACAAAACTCTTGCGGATGGAATCCCAATTTAGGCTGGGATCATGGCCTCAGTGCCATAGGTCAGACTAAAACGCGTCTCAGAATTGCTTGAATTCTTTTGGGTGCGGAAAGCCCAAAGTACATGGGGCAACTCGTCAACCCAGCCTGTCCGTTTAGTTCCTAACCTCGCTTTGATCCCTTCCTTAATTGTTCGGTTGGTTCATTCAACATGACCATTTGCTTACGGATGGACTACAAATGTGAAATTTTGAATAACATAAAGCTCTCGTAGTAACCATTATACCTTCGCACTCACTTCACTTTCCAGTTCAATGTGTGCAATTTCTTTTCTTGCGTTGGCAAGCTTCAACACATCCAACTCTCGAAGCATAATCAAATCATTAGATTCCAAAAGTGATTTAGGCTTCATACTCTTGTATTGTCCATTTTCAAACTTGATCACAACTTTGTTTTGGTTCGGGTAATAAAACCATTCCCTCACATGTACATATAGGACAACCGGCTACTCATGATCTTCAAGAAAATCACGTAACACATTGATCAGATTGATTTCCTCTTCACATGGTAACTCTTTCCTAACTCCAATTTGATGGATTTGATGTTTCAACAGATTGTTGAATAACATAACCGATGAATAACTTTTCTATGTTTAAGTCTGCTCAGGTTCAGTTCTCACAAGCACCACCACAACCAACTCCCGTGTTCTTTCCTCAACCTGCTCAACAACTTCTTTAGCTGCAAAGTCCCAGCCATCTGTTTCATCTTCCAGACAGTCTCCAAACCAGTTTCCCTCTATCTCAAAGGAGACTCAAGAAAACATCACCTTAGTGGCAAAATTCATGAATTGCTACCACGCCTTTCTTGTTGGAGATCTGGTTCAACCAGTTGTAGCTGCTGAGCTGGATCAAATCTATCCTGATGATGTGAAGGAAATGGATATCTCGTGGCAAATCGTCATGGCAGTTTTTCACGCGAAGAAATTTACAAAGAGAACGGGCAGAAACAACTGGAATGTGCCAGCTAATCAGAAGGTGGGATTTAAAAAAGATACTCTGAGGTGCTACAACTGTCACGAGCCATATCATTTTGCTTGTGAGTGCACTAACCCATCTAATGAATGAAATAGAGAAAGGGGGCTGGTCCAAGTGGGAAATTCTAGAGGAGAAAATGTAGCAGGTACGGGTGAAGGCGAGCGAGGTTTGGTAGCTCAAACATTCTCTTGGAATGATCAGATGGCTGCTCTCAGCATCAATAATCAAACTACAAATTTTGTCCAAACTGAAGTTGCTGAAGAAGAGAATGTTGCTGAGGAACAAGTGAAGGAACTTCAGTTTGTATTCATGGCCTTCATTCTTCCAGCTCATCCGAGGTAAGTTCCGAATTATGTTCTCAAGCTTGTATTAATAAAGTAGATTCATACAAATCCCATAATAGTAACTTGCTTAGAGAAATGGAAGGAATAAAATTTGAAAAATTTACTCTTAAGAAAACTGAGAAAGCTTTCAAAGATAAAATTAAGGCATAGAAATGGCATTTTTCTAAACTTCAATATGATTTTAACATAAAATGGTATCATCACTTAGATGCCAAAAAGAAAATTGCTGAATTTACTGCTGAACTAGAAGCCTCTGAGCTAGAGATCATAAATTTAACTAACAAATTTGAAAGAGCTGAATTAGACTTTAAGAAATTTGATGGCTCTAGTGTTGTTGTTAACTCCATGATTGAAAATTAATTATGGTGGAAAGAAAACACAGGTGAGGGTATAGGGTACATTGTCGTACTCCATCCATACAACGACAACTACACTGGTCTTCTTCTTACCAAGGAGCATGAAGAAAAGGTTAAAACCATGTAGTATGGTAAATCTGCTGAAAATGGCAAAAGTGCCCCTGGTTCAGTAAAAGCTACTGAATCAACCTCAGGGGTGAATGAAATTCATGTGTTTACTTCATGTGCAGATGAAGTAATTGTTGAGGATTGAACTGATGAGGATGATGATTTGCTTGTTTTGAATAATAAAGACATTAATTCTGATATTTCTTTAAATTTACCTACTTTGAATTCTGTGACTTAAAATGTTTATGTTGGCTCTATTTTTAAGAGCAAAGACAATTGTGTGGTTGATTCCTCTAAAACTTTGAAATCTGGTGGTGTATTTTTGAATTAATTTGATAAAAATAAGAGTTCTCATAAATACTTATCACCTAAGTTTGTCGAAGAAGGAAGTTCAAATGGTAAAATTGTGATAAATCAAGAAATAAGTCAGATGGTTAATGACAAGTAAAGCAAACCAGCTCACACAACAGATCCAGACTAGGAGTGAATCACAATGAATTTTACATAAAACGTCAAACATGTTGTAACTAGTGAATTTCTGGTCATATTGCTAGAAAGTGTCCATACCGTCCATATGTCCCATATTATGGATATTATCAGAGGTGTATGCCTGGAATTACCTCTCAAAAGGAATCAAGGTATGAAAAGGTAAATACCTCTGACGGTGATTGGAAAAGAAACAAGGCTGATAGGTTTAGTCCTCATCAGACCAATCCTAACATGTTTCAAAAAAGTGATAGAAAATGTGCTTCAGTCCCAAGAGTTGAGTCGGTTTCTGGGCCGAAACAAGGTCGAAAGTCAAAGTTATTTGTGACACCCACTCGCAAACTAGAGATTAAGTCATCCATTCATGAAAATGACAACTTTTAAAACAAGATATGGATGGTTGCCTAAATCTCCGGTAATCAAGCTATCAAGTTCAATCTTAGATAATCGAGAAGACATGTCATGGAAACCCATGACAAGTTTGGATGATGATGATGCTGAATCAGATAAAGAGAGTGAGTAGGACGATGGTAAGGATGATGATCCTCATAATAGTTATGATGAACCACGTGATGATGATGGGGGTAATGGTGATGGTGGTGTAGGAGGCGGTAATGGAACGGTTGACCAAACCACTCCACAAGATGAGATGTCAAGGGATGTTGACCCAAGAAAACAAGAGACGTGGATGCTGCATTGGAGACTGAGATTTCCTCTATTTTTAATGTTGATGATATTGCAGCAACCGAGTCTCCAGTTCAAGAAGTCATAGAACACTATATAGAAAATAATGATGATGATGATGATGATGGTATCAACTATTCTCCGAACCCAGATACTCTTGTAAGATCAGGCCCAGATGCACATTAGTGACCGAGAACAAAAATCATTGACCGAAAACACTATTGGTTAACCAAGAACGCTATTGGTTGACCGAGAACTCTCAAAAGTCAGCAGGGAACATTCTTTGTTGACCGAGAACTCTCAAAATTCAACAGAGAACAATCTATCAAAATCCACCGAAAACACTTGGATTTAGCCGAAAACGACCAAGTGATGGCCGAAAATGATGAAAATTGCCCGAGAACTTCCAATAAACCCAAAGATGCTTTGACCAGATAACTTTGGTAACAAATTAAATCCTGAAATCTCTGGGATTTGAATTTTAACCAAGATAAAGTCAATCTTCCACCCAATGAAACCTCTTTCCTTCTCCGAGATCACCGAAAAATCAAATGCCACGGCCACCAAAACAAACAACAAGAACAAACCTTGAATCTATGATATCACCATCGACCCTAGAATAGGTCAATAGGCTCAGATACCAATTGTAAGCCCTTAGAACGGATATTTCAATGCGATATCACACAATCTCGTGATTATGCGGAAAACTAACACGAGATGATTCAAGATTATGTAAACAAACACACTAAGATCACAAAGAATATGCTTCAAAACACACGTATATTAAACGTCAAGTGCTTAAAAACAACCGGTTACACAATACACCGATATCCCTCTCTTCTATCTCTCACACGGCTAACCTACAATAAACCTAATTGCATTGTTTATATAGGTACTACACACAAGCCCAAAACAACCCAAAAGCCCACCGAGATCCAAGAGATCTCGCTTTACAATATAAGCCCAATGACAAGTATAAACCATACTAATACTAGCCCAACATAAGTCCATGGTTCAACCCTTATTGTTTGAATTGAAAAAGTTTAAACAAGCTTAAAATGTTTTGATCAATCAGCAAGGGGTAGGAGTCAATTCGGGGTGATCTGGTAAACACATAAGTAACTTATCCGAGGCATGATGGAGTCGGTAACTTGTCAGATAAAATGCGGACCACATAAGTATCATTACATTAATGTATCAGTTCGACATCAAAATACTTGTTAAGTTTAAAGTGAACAAATAAAATCTGCAATCAACTTTGGGTTCTTGGCATAATACATTGAAATAAAAGTGTGATCTAGAACGTTAACAAATAATGTGATTTCATATCGTGATCTTTTTGCAAAATTATTAAAATAATTAGAAAACTTTGTAAATTTGAATAAATAATATATAATATTAATTTCATCTTCACTTCTAAGTTATTTTCCTTTTGTTTTAGTTTGTTTTGTTTTGTGTTTTAAAATTTTAACTCGAAACTTATTTAAGGTTATTTTATTTTTCATTTTATTTTATGTTATTCTGTTTTGACTTTAATTTTATTTCTACTTTTGTTTATGGGTTTATGTTAAGGTCTTTCGTGCAAATTTGTTAATGAGTGTAATGACAAAATATAGATTACATATACTTAAAGTGTTCGGATTCGGTGTATAAATATTTTTCGGGTTTAAATCTGGATATATTTTCAGAGATCGGGGGTTTAGAGCGTAAAATCGTTTAAAACTCGAGAGGTTTTGACCACATCGCGATGACCCTGTATAAAGGGAAAACCAAAATATTTTTCATTTTATCCACACACGTTTCCCAAAACACTCTCAACTCTCTCTCTACCTTATCTACCTCCTTCCATCTTTGAACCCTAACAATCTCAAATCTGCTCATCCTTCTTGTTTTTCACACTTAATAAATCATCACATGGATCCCTCTTCACAAGTATATAACTCTTATTATGTATTTGATTCACTTTCTTGGTCTTAAGTTTTGATGGTTCAAAAAGGAACCGTCGGAGAATTAGTGGACCTATTCACGCTGTTGGTTGCTAAAATCATTTATGGTTCCTAAATGTCGACATCTTAATGAACCTTAGTACTGATTTAATTGAGATTTTGTATATAGCGGTAAAGTTTCTAGATTTCTATGGCTTTTCGAGCCTCTCTAGGTTCAATTGTTCATATTGTGTTTGTATATGAGTGTTGCCCAAAAGTTTATGTCGGGATTGGAAGAACCTAGATTTAAAGGGAATCATGAGTTAGAAAAGCTGCTATTTCGAACCGAATTTTATTATATTCGAATCGAGTTCTTATTCGAATCGAATCGAGTTATGATTCGATTTGAACTAAATTTCATCATCAAAACTGTGTAAAGGAAAAAGTAATCGAATCGGATAGCATAACATTCCATTCGAATCGAATTTGATTCAAATCAAGTCGAATTTCATTTGAATCGAATCGAGTTCCAGACTCGATTCGATTCATTTCAAACTCGATTCGGTTCATTCAGAGTTAGAGATTTTTCTATTTTCACACGTCAAAAGGATTTGAAGTGAATATAATTCCAATCAAATCAGGGTTTTGAAATTCTAATCGAAACGAATTAGATTTGAATCGAATTGAATCTTCAAACTCGATTCGATTCGTCAAACTCGATTCGATTCTTTTGATACTTGATTCGATTCATTTACACTTTGAATGTTTTTTGAAACCATTTTCTAACTCGAATCACTTTATTTAAAACTCGTTTCGATTCATTTTCACTTTGCCATTTTATTTTTTTCTCTTTTTTTTAGGTTATTTTTTTTTTATTTTTTTTTTGGATACATGTCTTTGTTTTCTAACTCAATTTTTATCAGTCCTAATGATTTGTTCGCTTGACATAACATGACTCTGTAGCAACATAACATGTATTGTCTGCTTGACATTCCTTGAAATAAGAAATGCATAGTGTTCATCTCAATGATCAAGGGTCTAAGGGAATTTCCGCTTATGCATGCTATCTCCGCCAACCCCTCCTACGTGTTGGGTTGAAGAGTTTTGGTTAAAGACAAAGACGGTGAAGAACGGTGACACTATTACAACTGAAGTAGCTGGGAAGAAGCTAAGTATCACCGAAGATGTTGTTCATCGACCCTAAACATCACGGATGCCCCAAATCACTATTATGAACACATTCAGAAAAAGGACTTGGAAGGATATGTTGCAAACATTGCATATGATGTGGTCTGGACAACCTATGAAAAGAGACACTTTCCGCCATATTGGATATTCTTATTCCACATCACGACAAATTTTCGGTCAGAACAGAAAGGCGGGTTTGAAAAACTGAAGATGAAGTAGGTTGGGGTAATGGTTTTCTTGACAAACAAGGTTGAGTTCAACTTCTCCATGTGGTTATTTAAGTACATGCAATCTAATGTACTTTCAAAGAACAATTGGATGATGTATCCATGTTTTGTGCAACTTACTCTGGATGACTTGATGCCAGAATTTCCAAGGCCGATCTACCCAAAGGAATTCGATGATGAAGGAAACGTATTACCTCCCACCGAGCCTCACCATACCAAAGTGGTGAAACAAACTATATTCAAGGTTATGTTGGAGCATGTTGGTCGAAGTGGGTACATGTATCAAGGAGATGTCCATGGTATTAAATTTGGTTTGTTTGCTGAGACTGAACACGATAGTGAAGAGACGAGTGAGGAAGATGGTGATGATGATGGTGAAAGCGGTGATGAGCAAGAGCCAGATAGTGAGGCTATTGATATTGATACGGAGGTTGAAGGTGAACATAGTACAAACAAGATGCACAACAAGAAGAGGAATGCTGTTAGTAAGCCTTCTACTGGTGGTTCTTCTCCACAAACAAAGGAAGAAGAAGAAGAGGAACCCAAGCGACCTCTCAAACGTTTGAAGAAAGCCAAGGACTCCATGAAGTATGGGCCTTCTAAGATTCCTATTTCAGTTAAGGTAATTTTTTTCTTCTACTGCCAGTGTGAAAGAGACCACTACACAGACCACCCAAGTCGACCCACATCAAGCCTCACCCATAAAATTGTCCTGCACTTTAGAAGCCCTAAAGGCAAAGCAAATTCATGTTCCAAAACACAAGGCTAAGACCCCTAATCGAAATCGAAAATGTTCATGTCTCATCTACATCCAAAACCAAAACCAAAACAAAAACAAAGACCAAAGCCAAACACGCCTTTACGAAACTCCATGACTCACCCATAACCTCTCCCGAACAATCTCCCACTCACCAAGACCAACCCATACAAGGCATTCCCCTACCAAAAATAACCAAACCCGAGCCTGAACCAATCCATACCACACCCATACACCAAGTCCTCTCACCACCTAGGACATCCTCAACTTTTAGCTCACTAACCTACCAGTTCACCTCTCCAATCAAAGCCACGTCATTCTGGACATCCACATTTACCTCTCCAACCTATACACAAACCACCCAACCTTCAACCCAAACCTCAACCGAACCTAGTAGCCTAACCCTAGCCCTACCTACATCTCTATGTATCCAAACCATCAGATTGCCTAATCAAACAACCATACAACCTACATTTTCCATCACACCTCCCGCAACCATCAAAAGCCCTGTCATATTAGTTGTACCCTTGTCCAATGGAAAATCAAGAAGGTCTCTAGTTTTCAGGGATCATATCCTTGATAGAATTCAGGCTCTGGAGGAATCGAACGAGAAGAGGTTCAAACGGGAACGCATGTTCATCAAGTTTGTGAAAGAGAAACAGGTGGCTAATGAGAAAGTTGTGAAGGAATGGGATGAGTTGGCCGCTAGGGTTCTTAGTTAGAGAAAGACAGGGAGGTTGATAGTGCCCTGATCAAGAGTCAAAGATTGTGGATACAGACTCTCCAAAACCGGGTTGATGATCAGCAGACACAGATGACATATTGGTTTTTGATGAATGATGAACGACATGATGAGGTTGTTCGCCTTGAATCAATGGTTTCACACCTTGAATCTGATCTTCCTTCCTCCTCAAACCTTACTCAAAACTAAGAAGGGAGTTAGAGACAAGTGTGGACCGAACCATGATTGAATATGAGGGTATCGATTCTCGTGTTTGAATGTTGGAAGGTGAATCATCCTCCTCAAGGAATGTTGGTGTGTTAGTTGGAGAGAATGTAGAGTTTCGAGCTGAGATAGAAAGACTGAAAGAACTAATTGATCAACATGAATATTTCACAAGCGCTCAAGTTCGGGTAAATGAAGGTTCGGTAAATCGTTATCTTGGAGTTGTTGAGATCATGAGGTTGAGCGATGAAGATATTGAGGAACTTAAGAACCGACTAAACATCGTTTTTAGAAGTTGGACTAACTCTGACGATGATGATGATGAGAAGACAAAAAAGAAACAGTCAGCATTAACTAAGCTTATTACAGATGCGAGTAATATTGGTAGAAAATAGGGTATAAGTGGTAGTAGTGTTGGAGTTGGTGGTGATGGTGCTAGTGGTAGCAGTGTGGGTGTAAGTGGCGATGATCAAGAGATAGTTGTTGGATAGGTTGTTAGTACCGCGATTGTTGGCACCGATGTTGCAAGTACCAGTCCCATTGGCGCCATTACCACAATTCCCGTTGTGGGTACTGAAGTTGCTCCTGAGGTTGCTCCGTCTGTTGGAGCAATCATGACTAAAACTGGTAACAATGGCGGTCTAAATGATTGTGATGATGTCAAGGCAGATAAAAATGATTACGAGGATGATGATCCTCATGATAGTTATGATGAGCCGCGTGATGGTCATGGCAGTATGGTGATGGAAATGGTGGTGGTGGCAGTAATGGAATGGATGAACAAACCATTCCACACGATGAGATCTAATGGGATGTTGTCTCTGACGATCCCACCCAGAAAGAAGCTAGTGTAGGTTACTCCTAGAATGTTGGGTCTTAGAGCCAGTAGAGCGCAGTACAAGCGAATGGAGTGGAATCTACCATTGAAGAAATCTATTTGCTTAACCCGGGCCTTCAGATCGCACTTCCTGCTTAAAGAGGATCGGAAGAAGTTGAAGGTTGAGAAAGAAGGATCAGATGTGTATGAACCATATGAACCCCAGATAAAGAAAGCGGACCAAGGGGAGATTCCCCTTTCGATTGGAGTTCTACGGTGGGAAAGAAAGTAAGGAGTTAGAGCTCGGAAGTGAGAACTAGCTTATAGGAGCGAAGCCACTCGACCAGAGGGAGAGGAATGAGTACTTGTAACGATTCCGGCAAATTCAGGTATACCCTAGCCGGTATATACTATTTATGTGTTATTTAATAATAAATATATGAATTATAATGCGTTTATAAGAGTATGTAAGATTCACTTTACGGATTATACTCGATTATACAGTTAATCGTATTGGAAATACGATTAGCCGATTAACGGTTATTGAAGCCCGAACGATCAGGGATTGCATTATAGACGAAATATATAATAATTAGTGATGTTTACGAAGTATTAAAGCTTCGGGATAAGTGAATTAAAGCACAGAAAAAGGATCTTCGATTTAATGGTACGTCGGTACATTAAACGAAACCTTTAATACCAAACCGAGCAAGAGACGATCGATCAAGCCGAAAAAGATGCGCAATTATTGATAATATGATGTTTTAAGCTAATTAATGTCATGGTTTAAGTTTTTAAAGTTTTTAAGTTGGTTTTATATAAACTTCATTTTTAGGCCGAAAACGACCGTTTTAGCCTCGTTTTAAGCCGAAATAAACATTTAACCGAAAAACGAAATGAACCAGATTATCCAAAACATTATGCAGATTGACGAAATCTAAATGAGTGGCCAAGAATGGAAAGGTGGGTCCCACCCCACCCCCTTTACCCATCCGATCGGACCAAGGGAATAATCCCTTAGCCCCTCATTTCTTTTTTTCATCAAACATATCAACATTCAAGAATTCTCTCCATTTTATGATCCATAAACCCGAGATTTTAGCAAGAAAACCGAGGTAAAAAGTCGAGTTATTTACGTTTCCATCTTCGTTTCTTGAGTTGTTTGCAAGAAATTGAGGTTTCAAAGATGAAAACCGATTCTTGCATGATAAAGGGATGTATACGGGTTATACAAGGGATCTTGGTCCAAGAAAGGAGTTAAACGAACCAAAAACGAATTTTTACGGTTAAATCTTTGTTTTTAAACCATAACCGAAACCATGAAAGAAATGGCTTGATTGTGAGTGTAACTTGCTTGGTGTGGTGTTATTGTGCTTGTAGGTGTTGTATCTAGTTGATAGCAAAGGCTAGAAAGCGAGATCCTTGCGATTCGAAGCTAGAAACACAAGATAGTTCGGTTTTTGTATGATGTTTGTGATTTGGACAGATTGTGATGTGTTTAGAGTTAGGTCATGAAATTTTACAGAGGTGTTAGATATATGAAAATATGAGTTCTGTGAAATTTTGGTAATTTTTGGACAAAGGATGAATATTTGGTGAATTTAATGCTCGGTTTTGGCCAAAAATGGTGAAAAATAGTTAAATATCATGAAAAATTCTGGAAAATTCCAGATAAACTTTTTATAATATGTATAAGTCACACACAAAATTTTAGGTCAGTTGGAGAAGTCTAAGTAGGCTTTTCGGTTAAACAAGTTCTAGGGTTTTCTAGCTCGGTTTTAGTGAAAATGGCATGTAAAAAGAGATTTTGGTTCTGGAAAAATTACAGGGGACTATGGGGATGGCAGGGGTCATCCAGGAAAAATTTGGGATTTTTCTAAGATCGTTTGGTATTTACGACATATTTAGTGTTTAAATGGTGTTTAAAAATAGATAAATAAATTTTAAATATAAAAATTAATTCTGGAAATATTTTTATAAAATTCCCCACTGTCAAAAAGTGATTTGTGCAAAATTTCAAGATCCGAGACTAAACGGATAATTATTTGTGCTAAAAAGAAAATAAAAACAAACTTTTAAAGCTAAACCGGTAAAGTTCGCCTAAACGAGCTGACTGGCGTATAAAAACCCTAAAAATGAACTATTTTCATATAATTGAGTTATACAAGTAAAAATGAATCATCCGAAAATAATCCGGATGATTTGAGTAATTTTATCCGATTTAACAGTTTCCGGTGCATTAAAGACGGAAACGGGTCCCACGGCCAATCGGAGCGTCTAAACCGAGCTCTAAATTCACAACTTTAATTAAATTATCAGTCAACAACTATTTTCGGGTCGTGTGTGACCAAACTCATTTTTGAAACGTAAAAACGGATAACCGTGCTAGGCACGCAAAACGGGAAAAACGACTAATAGTGATTTTGACTAGTGAACTCTAAACGATATCACAATCTGAGTCCGGAGAAGTGTTTCTGGGTTAACATTGCCCCCAGAACGGTTACAGTACTGGGTTAACAGTGTCCCCAGATGTACCGGTTAACACGGTTAAAGTTATATTAATAATGATTGTATAGTAACGGACTTAGGGATCGTATTACAGATCCGGACTAGTAGCTGGCGTACTGTGTTACTTAATAGCTTACGATAAGGTGAGTTTCACGAGCCCCTTTTTCTGAATTGTTTTTAAATATTTTCCCGGGGTGGAAAGCATGTTACTATTGAAATGTTTAAGTACATACTGAACGCATGGATTTGCGTGTATTTATAAATATTTGATTGTACGGGAATCGTACGGAATGGGTACAGTACTGGGTTAACAGTGTCCCCAGATGTCCTTAGAAGTGTTTCTGGGTTAACATTGCCCCCGGAACGGGTACAGTACTGGGTTAACAGAGGTTTCACTTGTGGGCTCAGCATAATTACATCGCTAATATATGATTATTATAATGATTTGTCACAGTTGTTTAAATTAGTGAAACTCACCAACTATTCGTAGTTGACCCGTTTTCTTTACATGCTTTCTAGGTACTCCCAAACTGGAATAAGTGCTACATGCTTGACGATGCGTGCTTTTTGTGGAAGCTTAATGATCTTTTTGTATTAAATATGTTAATGTATTGTTGGTAAAACTTATGTGTTAACGCCTAGATGGTAACTAAACTCGGAACAATGTAATATGATGTAAATTAATGTAGTGGTGTTTTCTTTATAAGCAATGCTGTTGATATCAGACGTGTCTGTTGCATCTCGTTTACGTTTCCGCTGCGGTTACGGGGTGTTACAGAACTTGGTATCAGAGCCATTGGTTATAAAGAATTAGGATGTCTTTAAAAGATACCTAAAATATAACCAGTAGCTCAAGTATTATAGGATCTGAATATCAACTAATAATTTATAGTGACGAGATCTGGATGAACTTGGATGGACAAGTGAGTTATTATGATCCGGAACATAATAACAGACTTGTCCACACGAGGGAATTCAGGGGAAGTCACGGGGAACGTTAATAGGTAAAACCGGCAACATATGTGTAAGTATATGATAATATTTTTATGTGACAAAGTTGTATAAGTATGTGTATATTAATTGTGATTTACATTATGGAAGGAACTATATGTTTGCTAACTTGTGTACAGGTAAGGATGTCGAGGTCTCGAAGTCTGTCAGTGGAGGAGGACCCGGAGGAGGTCAGTTCCGGGAACTCTAGGAGCTTACGCTTAGCATCCAGCACTGAGCCTAGTGAGACTAGCCGTAGGAGTGCTAGCTTGTCCTCCCCTACTAGGGTTGCCAGATCCCCCACCCCACCCGCACCACAGGACACCCCTACCCTTCCCAGACCCGGTCCCCGCCTCACAGCGCGGATCAGTGTTCCTTATGTCCCACCTACCTCCACCCCACCCAGACCCACTTACCACAGGGGCGAGTCCTCCCGCCCCCAGCCTGAGCCTGTGCCTCCACCCGTGTGGGGTACCCTGTCACACCCGGCCCTGAGCGGCGGAAACAGCCGGGCGCGCACGAGTGGGGATTGATAATTAAGCACGGGCCATTGCAAAACATTCAAAGATTTTTATTGCGCATGAGAAGTTTATTACAAACACATTACATTGTTCAAAGATTACAAAAAGAAACATCCAAGTATAAAACTGAAGATTTCCTTGCCATATCCCCCTTACGCGGCGGGTAACCGTGCGCATCGAGGGGATAAAACCAAAATCTTCCAAAAAGCTTGTTTTAGATGTTCAGCGTGTGGTTCTCTAAGTGTGACTCCATGCGCTACCTAGTTATCTCCTGAAAGACACGTAAAAACATTTGAATCAGTATAAACTGAGTGAGTTCACAAGTTTTAGTAACTTGATAAAATCATTCTGAAACATTTCTGGCAACATCATTAACATCTGCTTGGTAAAATCGTATTAACACAATTCTGACAATATTCTGATAAAAATCGTTCCGCGGGTTACGCGTGAACAAATTCTGGATACGGTGCTCGTCTATGTAAGTGGCGCAGCCACTACGAGCTAAAATAACGTAAAACCGTCCCGCGAGTTACGCGCAGACGTTTCTGGAAAACTATGCTCGTCTATGCAAAGAGGCATTGCCCCTACGAGCTAAGGATACTGTCCCGCGGGTTACGCGCGAACAATTCTGAGAAACTGTGCTCGTCCATGCAAAGAGGCATTGCCCCTACGAGCTAAGGATACCGTCCCGCGGGTTACGCGCAGACGTTGTGCCGGAAAACAAGGCGCTCGTCCATGCAAAGAGGCGCGACCCCTACGAGCGGGCTCAACCCCATAGTACTGCCCCATGCCAGGCACTCGTCCATGCAAAGAGGTGCGACCCCTACGAGTGGGCGGATCAAACCAGCAGTCCCTACCCTTAGAGTTCCAATGGTAAAGTGATCACTTACTCGAGTTCTAGCGCACATACATTGAAAACCTTAGATAACCGTTTGCATTGCTCATCATGAAACATAACTTAAACACATAATCGCTTTCATAGCTTGTAAGTATACCATGATAAAACATTATTTAAGTACGTGTCCCTCGCCCCGAAAACAGTTTAAAAATAGTGAAAACAGTGAAAATAGGGGCTGTGAGACTCACCTGAGGTTCTTGTTAAGGGATTAATCGAGATTCGGGTTTTCTTGGTGTTGGCCTCGGAATCGAAGGTCTAGAATACGATTAAATAACAAGTATATATATTAAGATCAAGAAATAGGAGAATATAAGGGTTGGATAGTAGGTCTCAAGGTTATATTCTCGGCTTACCTAGTAACAGGATCGGAGCTGGAAACAACGGATGCTTGGGAAAGGATTAGTGCAAGTTTGTAGTTCTTTGAAGTGTGTTTTGGGTGATAATTTAGGCTACAAATTTATAGGCAAACTCAAGGGAACACAATCCCTTGCTTTAGGGGATTAAAATCTTTTCATATCTAAATGTAATGATGATAAAGTATGGAAGTTATTATTATTTACTTAAGAGTGGAGTGGTGGATAAAAGATTTTGATTTGATTTGGACAGAACATGCAGATCTGGGGTTGGTGAGAATAGGGTGGCTGACAGTTGACTTTTCATGTTACAGTGTGCTTTTTCAGGTACTTTTGTCAGTGTACAGTAAAAAGTGGAAAATCTCTGAAACACGCTACTGTTTCCTTTCGGGCGGGAGTAATCTCCTTAACTGGAGAATAGACCAAGTGTTCTGCGCGTATAACTTGGTGCGCATAGCTTTCTGCGTATAGGACATGTCTTTGCTGCGGGTAGGTGCGTAACCTTCTCGCAGTTAGGGACATTTGAGTTTCATTTGTAGATTCTCCAGGTGGTCTTGGTATTTCAACATAGTGATCAGTCATGTTGAAGTCAATTCCATCTTGGAGCTTCAGACAAACTAGCTCTCAACGTTCCCGCCATGCGGGTAGGTTAGTTCCCTTCCGCACGCGCATAAACGATGTAGGATGCACCCGCCTTAGCATCATGCGGGATAATCAACCCATAGACAACAATGTTTAAGTTACATGAAAACATAAAGCCAAATCATTCACGCATGGCGCATATAACATATGCTCACGCTGGTTCTTAACATGGTGCGCTCGCGCAGGTTGCACATAACAACTGCACGCGCTGACTAACATGGCGCGCTCGCGCAGGGCGCACATAACATATGCACGCGCTTAATATCTACAATCACCTAATTATTAGGTTGATTACTTAGCTTATGGGTTTGGGAAATTACCGGTTGTCACATTATCCCCTCGTTAAACGAATTTCGTCCCGAAATTTAGGAGACGTTGCTGGCAGAAGCCATGTTCTGAAAGAGGTGTGGGTATTTCATGCGCATCTGATCTTCTCTTTCCCAAGTGAATTCAGGCCCACGCTTCGAGTTCCATTGAACCTTTACTAACTTGATTTTGCTCCTGCGTAACTTTTGTTCTTTCCAATCGGTTACTGCTATAGGTTCTTCTACGAAGTGCAGCTGTTTGTCGATGTGAATCTCTTCCACCGGCAAAATTAACGTTTCGTCAGATAAGCACTTTTTGAGGTTGGACACATGAAACGTATCATGAACTCCACTGAGTTCGGCGGATAAACGAAGTTTATAAGCAACCGGACCGATCCTTTCCAGGATCTCAAATGGTCCAATGTAGCGCGGATTCAACTTTCCTCGCTTGCCGAAACGGGGAACTCCTTTCCATGGAGAGACTTTCAATAGTACTTTATCCCCTACTTGAAACTCCAATGGTTTCCTTCGCACATCTGCGTAACTCTTCTGTCTGTCGCGCGCTGTCTTAAGGCGATCCCTTATCTGAAAAATCTTGTCTGTTGTTTCTTGGATCAATTCAGGACCAGTCATTTGCTTGTCACCCACTTCAGCCCAGCACAGTGGGGATCTACACTTGCGCCCATACAAAGCTTCGAACGGCGCAGCCTTGATACTTGTGTGATAGCTATTGTTGTAAGAAAATTCAACCAATGGGAGATGAGTATCCCAGCTGCCTTCGAAATCGATTGCGCACGCGCGCAGCATATCTTCCAATGTCTGGATTGTTCGCTCGCTTTGCCCATCCGTTTGAGGATGATAAGCTGTACTCATATCAAGGCGAGTACCTAGAGCTCCTTGTAACGATCTCCAAAACCTTGATGTAAACCGACTATCTCGATCAGAAATGATGGACACTGGGACTCCATGTTTTGAAACTACTTCTCGAATATATAGTCGGGCTAACTTTTCCATCTTATCAGTTTCTTTAATCGGCAGGAAGTGCGCTGACTTAGTTAGCCGATCCACAATAACCCATATTGTGTCATAACCCCCAGGTGTCCTTGGCAGTTTGGTGATGAAGTCCATAGAGATTTGTTCCCACTTCCACATGGGAATTTCTGGCTGTTGAAGCAACCCTGATGGTTTCTGATATTCAGCCTTTACCTTCGAACACGTTAGGCACTTACTGACATACGTCGCGATGGCGCCTTTAAGATTGGGCCACCAATACAGTGTTTTAACATCTTGGTACATCTTGTCTGCGCCAGGATGTACGGAATACCGCGTCTTGTGAGCTTCGTTCAATACTTGCTCGCGCAATCCTCCCTTGAGAGGGACCCATATGCGGTTAGCGAAATATAGATTGCCGTTCTCTTTCAGTTCCAAACTCTTAATCATTCCCCCAAGGGCTTCGTTTTTAACAAACTCTGGTTTCAAGGCTTCTTGCTGAGCGTCTCGGATGCGGGTAGAGAGATCTGCGTGAATGGTCAACCTTAGAGCCTTGACTCGTAGCGTTTTTATTCGCTCCTTCCTACTTAGCGCGTCTGCCACCACATTCGCCTTTCCAGGGTGGTATTTTATTTCACAATCATAATCATTCAACAATTCAACCCATCTTCGTTGCCTCATGTTTAAATCCTTTTGATCAAATATATGTTGAAGGCTCTTGTGATCCGTAAAGATTATACACTTTGTACCATAGAGGTAATGGCGCCAAATCTTTAGCGCGAAGACAACAGCTCCAAGTTCCAGATCATGCGTTGTGTAGTTCTTCTCATTGGTCTTAAGTTGGCGCGAGGCATACGCTATAACTTTGTCTCGCTGCATAAGGACACATCCGAGTCCCTGGTGTGAAGCGTCGCAGTAAACAACGATGTCATCCGTCCCCTCGGGCAGGGATAAGATTGGCGCACTACATAACTTCTGTTTCAACATTTGAAATGCTGCTTCCTGGTTTTCGCCCCAAACAAACATCCTGTCTTTCTGAGTTAGCGCGGTCAGAGGTAGAGCTATCTTGGAGAAGTTCTCAATGAAGCGTCGATAGTAGCCAGCTAGTCCTAGGAATTGCCTCACCTCAGTTGGGGTTTTTGGCGCTTCCCAGTTTTCGATGGCCTTGACTTTGGAAGGATCAACGTGAATTCCTTTCTCGTTTACAACGTGACCGAGGAAGTGAACTTCTCTAAGCCAAAATTCGCACTTGGAAAACTTCGCATACAACTTTTCTTTCCTTAACAATTCCAAAATCAATCTCAGGTGTTGCTCATGCTCGGCCTTGGTCCGAGAGTAAATCAAAATATCATCTATAAACACAATCACAAACTTGTCCAAGTATGGTTTGCACACACGGTTCATCAGATCCATGAATATAGCCGGCGCATTAGTTAGCCCGAAAGGCATCACTAAGAACTCATAATGGCCATATCTAGTTCGGAAGGCTGTCTTTGGCGCGTCTTCCTCATGGACCCTAAGTTGGTGGTATCCTGACCGTAGATCTATCTTTGAATAATAACTGGATCCCTGCAACTGGTCAAATAAGTCGTCAATCCTCGGTAAAGGGTACCGATTCTTGACTGTCAGCTTGTTCAGCTCCCTGTAGTCAATACACATTCTGAACGAACCATCCTTCTTCTTTACAAACAGTACTGGAGCTCCCCAAGGTGAAAAGCTTGGGCGTATGAAACCCTTATCCAATAGTTCCTGTAACTGATTGGATAGCTCTTGCATCTCAGATGGAGCTAAGCGATAAGGCGCTCGAGCTACTGGCGCAGCTCCTGGGACCAAATCAATATGAAACTCGACTTGTCGCGGCGGCGGTAATCCGGGCAGATCTTCAGGAAAAACTTCTGGAAATTCGCGCACTACCGGTAAGTCTTCAATTCTTCGCTCATCTTTCTTCTCTACTACATGCGCCAGGAAGGCGTAGCACCCTTTCCTTAGGCACTTACGCGCCTTTAGGCACGAAATCAGTTTCGTCGCAACTCCCTTTCTTTCCCCTTGGATCATCAAAGTTTCTCCGTTCAACAGTGGAATCCGAACCAGCTTCTCATGACAAACAATCTCCGCGAGATTCTCGACCAACCAATCCATACCTACCACAATATCGAAACTTCCCAAATCTATTGGCAACAAGTTTATATTGAACTCATGACCTCCCATGACTAATACGCATTGCTCAGTCTTTTCATTCGCGCATAACTGCCTACCATTGGCTAGTTCTATAGTATAAGGTTTGTCTAGCTTACTGGTCGCTAAGCCCAGGGAGTTTTTAAACTCATGGGATATAAAACTTAGGTCAGCGCCAGTATCAAATAAGACAGATGCATAATGACCGTTAAGCAAAAACGTACCGGTTACCACATTCGGCTCTTCCTTTGCTTCACCCGCGCCAATCACAAAAGCTCTCCCGCGAGCTTGGTTTCCTTTCTGTGGGCAATCCCGACTGAAGTGTCCAGGCTTCCCGCATGCGTAGCAGCTGTCGCTCGATCCAGCTTCTCTGATGCGACAATTCATCGCCTTGTGTCCTGGTCTGCCACATTTGGCGCATTCGATTTTTGCGCATTCACCCTCGTGGTGATACTTGCATTTGCTGCACCATGGGCGAGGCCCGCTGTATCCTTTTCTTGATGGTTCCGCGGCTTGAATCGCGTAAACCCTTGTGCTTTCCTGCTTCTTGGGCGGTGGCTGCTTGAAGTCTGACCCTCGGTGGGAGTTCCATTTCCTCTTGGAGTCGGAGGTTCGCTGCTCGTTCAAGCGGGTGGTCAACATACCCGCACGAACCGTATCCCTTGTAAGGGTGATGGCTCGCGCAACCGCCTCATCAAAGGTCGGAGGTGCGGCGGCGTTGAGCGGGACTCTAACGACAGGAGGTAACCCAAAGATGTACCTCTCGATTTTCTTTTCTTCTGTGTTTGCCATGTCTGGCACCAGCTGGCAAAGCTCGTTGAAACGATTGGTGTAGGCATCGATATCCGTTCCTACCATGGTGTGGTTCCAGAATTCTTGTTGCAAGCTCTGAATTTCTGCGCGAGAGCAGAACTTTCTCATCATCATTTCTTTCAATTCTTCCCAGGTCTTGTGAAGAGCAACTTCTCGCCCCAAAGTCTTTACTTGGAGCTTCCACCAAGACGAAGCTGCTTCTTGGAACATGCAGGTCGCGTAAAGGACCTTCTGGTTTTCACTACATCCGCTGATGGAGAGAACGGTCTCCATCTTGTCAATCCAATTGTAGAGCCCAATGGCTCCTTCGGTGCCTTTGAACGGCCAAGGCCTACAGGCCATGAATGTTTTATAGGAGCATCCTTTGTTCAAGGCTCCGGATTCTGGTTCTGGGGTCTCGTTCTCTTGGCGACCCTGACTAGATTCGGCCTTGCTGGCCTCATGCGTTGCAATCGCCTGCGCGATTATTTCTGCGAGCTCCTCGGGTGTCATGGTAATTCCCTTGGCTCTGGTTGGAGGCATTCTTTTCATAAAAAGAAAATATAACAAACTTAGCGCATGTACTCAGAGCACATAATGTTCTTATCTCTAGACAGTGACCCGTGTTCCTAAGTGCGTGTGTGATTTTTCTTTTGAAATTATTCTTTTGAAAATATTCTTTGAAAAATATTTCATGCGATTCCCCAAAGGTTATAGTCTAGGTTAAAAACTTCTTTTCCTAGTTCGCTATAACCAGTGCTCTGATACCAATCTGTCACACCCGGCCCTGAGCGGCGGAAACAGCCGGGCGCGCACGAGTGGGGATTGATAATTAAGCACGGGCCATTGCAAAACATTCAAAGATTTTTATTGCGCATGAGAAGTTTATTACAAACACATTACATTGTTCAAAGATTACAAAAAGAAACATCCAAGTATAAAACTGAAGATTTCCTTGCCATATCCCCCTTACGCGGCGGGTAACCGTGCGCATCGAGGGGATAAAACCAAAATCTTCCAAAAAGCTTGTTTTAGATGTTCAGCGTGTGGTTCTCTAAGTGTGACTCCATGCGCTACCTAGTTATCTCCTGAAAGACACGTAAAAACATTTGAATCAGTATAAACTGAGTGAGTTCACAAGTTTTAGTAACTTGATAAAATCATTCTGAAACATTTCTGGCAACATCATTAACATCTGCTTGGTAAAATCGTATTAACACAATTCTGACAATATTCTGATAAAAATCGTTCCGCGGGTTACGCGTGAACAAATTCTGGATACGGTGCTCGTCTATGTAAGTGGCGCAGCCACTACGAGCTAAAATAACGTAAAACCGTCCCGCGAGTTACGCGCAGACGTTTCTGGAAAACTATGCTCGTCTATGCAAAGAGGCATTGCCCCTACGAGCTAAGGATACTGTCCCGCGGGTTACGCTGCGAACAATTCTGAGAAACTGTGCTCGTCCATGCAAAGAGGCATTGCCCCTACGAGCTAAGGATACCGTCCCGCGGGTTACGCGCAGACGTTGTGCCGGAAAACAAGGCGCTCGTCCATGCAAAGAGGCGCGACCCCTACGAGCGGGCTCAACCCCATAGTACTGCCCCATGCCAGGCACTCGTCCATGCAAAGAGGTGCGACCCCTACGAGTGGGCGGATCAAACCAGCAGTCCCTACCCTTAGAGTTCCAATGGTAAAGTGATCACTTACTCGAGTTCTAGCGCACATACATTGAAAACCTTAGATAACCGTTTGCATTGCTCATCATGAAACATAACTTAAACACATAATCGCTTTCATAGCTTGTAAGTATACCATGATAAAACATTATTTAAGTACGTGTCCCTCGCCCCGAAAACAGTTTAAAAATAGTGAAAACAGTGAAAATAGGGGCTGTGAGACTCACCTGAGGTTCTTGTTAAGGGATTAATCGAGATTCGGGTTTTCTTGGTGTTGGCCTCGGAATCGAAGGTCTAGAATACGATTAAATAACAAGTATATATATTAAGATCAAGAAATAGGAGAATATAAGGGTTGGATAGTAGGTCTCAAGGTTATATTCTCGGCTTACCTAGTAACAGGATCGGAGCTGGAAACAACGGATGCTTGGGAAAGGATTAGTGCAAGTTTGTAGTTCTTTGAAGTGTGTTTTGGGTGATAATTTAGGCTACAAATTTATAGGCAAACTCAAGGGAACACAATCCCTTGCTTTAGGGGATTAAAATCTTTTCATATCTAAATGTAATGATGATAAAGTATGGAAGTTATTATTATTTACTTAAGAGTGGAGTGGTGGATAAAAGATTTTGATTTGATTTGGACAGAACATGCAGATCTGGGGTTGGTGAGAATAGGGTGGCTGACAGTTGACTTTTCATGTTACAGTGTGCTTTTTCAGGTACTTTTGTCAGTGTACAGTAAAAAGTGGAAAATCTCTGAAACACGCTACTGTTTCCTTTCGGGCGGGAGTAATCTCCTTAACTGGAGAATAGACCAAGTGTTCTGCGCGTATAACTTGGTGCGCATAGCTTTCTGCGTATAGGACATGTCTTTGCTGCGGGTAGGTGCGTAACCTTCTCGCAGTTAGGGACATTTGAGTTTCATTTGTAGATTCTCCAGGTGGTCTTGGTATTTCAACATAGTGATCAGTCATGTTGAAGTCAATTCCATCTTGGAGCTTCAGACAAACTAGCTCTCAACGTTCCCGCCATGCGGGTAGGTTAGTTCCCTTCCGCACGCGCATAAACGATGTAGGATGCACCCGCCTTAGCATCATGCGGGATAATCAACCCATAGACAACAATGTTTAAGTTACATGAA
The DNA here is from genome assembly GCF_021521415.1 of Bidens hawaiensis. Lineage (NCBI taxonomy): Eukaryota > Viridiplantae > Streptophyta > Magnoliopsida > Asterales > Asteraceae > Bidens > Bidens hawaiensis. Next base: position 32,227 of record NW_027502223.1, read on the forward strand.
AACATAAAGCCAAATCATTCACGCATGGCGCATATAACATATGCTCACGCTGGTTCTTAACATGGTGCGCTCGCGCAGGTTGCACATAACAACTGCACGCGCTGACTAACATGGCGCGCTCGCGCAGGGCGCACATAACATATGCACGCGCTTAATATCTACAATCACCTAATTATTAGGTTGATTACTTAGCTTATGGGTTTGGGAAATTACCGGTTGTCACATACCCCTAGGCTGGAGAGGGATGAGCGTCCCTCCTCCGAGGCTGCATGGCTCCGAGTGCTCACCGAGCAGGTGGTTGATCACACCATCGCCTTGACGGTGGGGATCCAGAGGAGGAGGCACTTGGCGGACTGCGTAATGGACAGCCAGTACGCGATTGGCCAGCTGAGGAGGGAGGGCGCATACTCCCAGTGGATGATTGACCGGATGGAGACACGGATCCGGGGTTTGATGGCGGTGTTGGTGGTGATGGTGGCAGTGTTGGTGTGGTTGGTATACCACCATGTTTAGTTATGTTAGGGTGGTAGTAGTCAGGGTCCGCTTTTTGATACTCTATGTAAGCAGTTATTGGCGATGCTAACATAGAGTGAATCTTGGGTAGTTATAGTACAGCCACTAGCCCATAGGGGGTCTTTTTTTTTTTTTTTGGGAATATCATTGTAGATACTTTTGGTGTATCATTTAAGCACTGACCCATAGCGGGTTATGTCGAAATGATGCCGATGTAGGACTGATGTATGAAAACTTAATCTATGGGCCGATGTTTATGTAATGTGTACTGATGTTTATGTAATATGTACTGATGTTTATTAATGAATGGAATGTGTGTTGTGTATCGATATTGGAATTTGTATTAATTATGTGTATTTCTCTTAATGTTGTGTAGAATGGCACCAAAACGGTCAGCTCGAATGTCAGAAGTGGATGTGGACAGTCTGATTGCTCGTCAGTTAGAGGCGGCGATACCGGATATAGTATCGCGCATCGCCGCCAGTATTAATAATACGACCAATCCAGCCCCGGCCAGCAATCAAACGACCACCAATAATGATGGGGAACAAAATGTGAACCCTCTACCGAACGGTAACCCGATTCCGAGTAATGACGCACCGCCTAGGGTGGTCGTTACAGACAGTAATGGCCCTGTACCTAGTGTAGAAACGAACCGCACTGAATCGACTCCTGCAACAAAGGGATGTTCAATTAAAGATTTTATGTTGTGCAAGCCCCTAGAATTTAGCGGGTCTGAGGGACCAAATGGGTTGGTTAAGTGGATTGAGAAAATAGAGTCTGTTGTGAACATCAGCAACTGCCCTGAGGATTACGTTGTTAAGTATGCTACCTGCACGTTTACGGACCATGCCTTGACATGGTGGAACACAATAGTGCAAACTCGCGGTCAGGCAGCGACAAACCGCATGACCTGGGCAGAGCTCAAGGCCCTTGTACTGGAGCATTTCTGCCCGAAAAACGAACTGCAGAAATTAGAAAACGAATTGTGGAACCTGGAGATGCAGGGGGCAGACCACTTGGGTTATACGAACCGATTCAATGAGTTGTCGCGATTGGTGCCATGGTTGGTCACCCCAGAGTCAAAGAGGGTTGAGCGTTATATATGGGGACTAACTCCAGTAGTAAGGAGTATAGTCAACGCTGGGGGACACAAGACGTTTGAGGGTGCGGTGAAGCAAGCTGGTATCGTCACATACGATTTCGTGAGGAGTGGGTCACTGAAGGTGGCAGGAGAGTCTACTGGGGGAAAGCGGGGTACATATGACCATAGGATCCAGGAGAAGCAGCAAAATAAACATGCTAGGCCCGCTGCCCAGAACTACGCCATGACTAGTTCAGGCGGAAGGCAGGAATCGCAGAAAGGGACGTTCCCTAAGTGTGGGAAATGCGGTTACCAGCATGGTGGCGTGTGCAAGGAGGTAGTGTGCCACCGGTGTGGCAGGAATGGGCACTACGCACCGAGATGTAGGACAAACCTGAACAATCTGAACCGACAACCGCAAACTATCCGTGCGCAGCCATTTAGGACCCAACCAGCCCGACAACAAAACCCACAAGGAAACCAAATGATGACCACCAGCCGTGATTGCTTTGAATGCGGTAGCACAGATCACTTCAAGAGATACTGTCCGAAACTGAACCAGGGAGGAATTGGGAGGCAAACCGTGGGTCAGGCATCGTCGTCCAATCCGGCGAGAGGCCGAGCATTTGTGATGGGGGCGAACGAAGCACGCCAGGACCCCAGCGTAGTGACAGGTACATTCCTCGTCTCTGATCATTACGCTTCTGTATTATTTGATACGGGCGCTGATAGAAGTTTTGTCTCCGTTAAGTTCCTATCGATAGCAAACCTTCCAATTAGTGAAACCATAGAACCTTATACCGTAGAAGTCGTTAACGGTAAAACCATGATAGTCAATCAGATAGTTCGGAATTGCCCTTTTATTCTGAACGATCAATCCTTCCTGATTGACTTATTACCGGTAGAATTAGGTAGTTTTGACGTGATAGTGGGAATGGATTGGTTAGCACGTAACAAAGTGGAAATAAACTATGAAAAGAAAATCGTCAAGATCCGGGTGTCGGATGACGAAGAGGTGTTAGTGCAAGGAGAGAAGTCGGGCACAATGATACCATTTATATCCCACCTCAAGGTGTTAAAATATATACGCCAGGGATGCGTGGCGTATCTAGCAAGCTTGACGGCCACAGATTCTGAGGAGAAAAGGGTGGAAGATATCCCGGTGGTACGCGAATTTCCACATGTTTTCCCAGAAGAACTTCCTGGATTACTGCCAACAGGTCGAATTCAGAATCGATTTAATACCTCAAGCTGGCCTTGTTGCTAAAGCACCCTACCGACTTGCACCGTCCGAGATGCAATAATTATCCAATCAGTTGCAAGAATTGTTGGATAAAGGATTTATACGTCCTAGTCATTCCCCGTGGGGTGCACCTGTATTATTCGTGAAAAAGAAGGACGGGAGCCTTAGAATGTGCATTGATTACAGGGAGTTGAACAAGTTAACAATCAAAAATAGGTACCCTCTTCCCCGAATTGATGATCTGTTTGACCAGCTGCAAGGTGCGAGCTATTTCTCAAAAATCGATCTTAAATCGGGATACCATCAGGTTAGAATTCAGGAGGAAGATATCCCAAAAACCGCATTCCGGACTCGCTACGGCCATTACGAGTTCTTAGTTATGCCTTTCGGGCTAACAAATGCGCCGGCAGTGTTCATGGACCTCATGAATCGAGTCTGTAAACCCTACCTCGACAAATTCGTCATCGTGTTTATTGACGATATTTTGATTTACTCGAAAAGTAAAGAAGAGCACGAGCAACACTTAAGAATAATTTTAGAGCTTCTGAATCAGGAAAAGTTGTATGCAAAATTCTCCAAGTGTAACTTCTGGTTACAAGAAGTGCAATTCCTCGGTCACGTTGTAAACCATCAAGGAATACACGTTGATCCGAGTAAGGTTGAAGCAATTAAGAATTGGCAAGCGCCTAAATCGCCAAAGGAAATCCGCCAATTCTTAGGCTTAGCTGGATATTATCGTCGATTTATAGAGAACTTTTCCAGCATCGCCCAACCTTTAACTCTCCTGACTCAAAAGGATCGAAAGTATGAGTGGGGAGAAGAGCAGGAAACGACGTTTCAAACGTTAAAGCAAAAATTGTGCCAAGCGCCGATTCTAAGTCTCCCCGATGGAGACGATGGTTTTGTCGCATATTGTGACGCATCGCGTAGAGGGTTAGGATGCGTGTTGATGCAGAATAATAAGGTTATAGCCTATGCTTCCCGACAGTTAAAAGTACACGAGAAAAATTACACTACTCACGACTTAGAACTGGGAGCGGTTATCTTCGCACTTAAAATCTGGAGACATTATCTCTACGGTACGAAGTGCACCATCTTCACCGATCATAAAAGTTTACAGCACATATTCGATCAGAAGGAACTGAATATGAGACAACGAAGATGGGTCGAGTTGTTAAGCGATTATGACTGTGACATCCGTTATCACCCCGGCAAGGCTAACGTTGTAGCCGATACCTTGAGTAGAAAAAATCGGATTAAGCCATTGCGAGTGCGAGCGCTGAGGATGATAGTCCAGTCGAACCTTTCGGACCTGATTAGAGTCGCTCAACGTGAGGCGTTGAAAGAGGAACAATTGGAAAAGGAGGGACTTTACGGCAATGAGAAGAATTTCGAACAGCGCGTGGACGAAATTCTCTATTTCAAAAATCGGATTTGGATCCCGACCCTCCATGACCTTCGTGAATTAATCATGGACGAAGCGCATAGATCAATATATTCCATACATCCGGGATCGGATAAGATGTACAAGGATGTGAAAGAGTTTTACTGGTGGCCGGGTATGAAAAAGGATATAGCAACGTACGTCGGTAAGTGTACGACTTGTGCGAGAGTTAAGGCGGAGCACCAGAAACCCTCGGGGATGTTACAACAACCGGAAATTCCCGAATGGAAGTGGGAGCAAATCACAATGGATTTTGTGACACATCTCCCTAAGACGTCCCGAGGACATGATGCAATTTGGGTAATCGTGGATCGATTAACCAAATCGGCACATTTTATTCCGATTAGAAATAATTATAACAATGAGAGACTTGCGCAGATTTATATAAATGAAATTGTGTTTCGTCATGGGATACCCATCTCAATCATCTCCGATCGGGATAGCCATTTCACCTCCAATATTTGGCAAGCTGTGCAAGAAGCGCTGGGAACGCGTATTGATCTAAGCACAGCTTACCACCCTCAGACCGATGGTCAGTCTGAGAGGACCATCCAAACTCTGGAGGATTTGCTTCGTGCATGCGTACTGGATTTTAAGGAAAATTGGGATCAACATCTCCCACTCGTTGAATTTTCCTATAATAACAGTTACCATAGCAGTATAAAGGCAGCGCCTTACGAAGCATTGTATGGTCGGAAGTGCCGATCACCACTCTGCTGGGCTGAAGTGGGCGACACTCAGATTATTAGATCAGACCTGGTCCAGGAAACGACCAGCAAAATCCTTGAAATTAGGAACAATCTGAAGGCCGCGCGGGATCGGCAGAAGAGTTATGCCGATACCCGTAGAAAACCGTTATCGTTTGAGAAAGGTGATAAAGTGTATTTAAAGGTATCACCTTGGAAGGGTGTAGTCAGATTTGGAAAGGCGGGGAAGTTAGCCCCGAGATATATTGGACCATTCAATATTACTGCAAAAATCGGTCCCGTAGCATACCGATTAGAACTACCCGATGAACTGAGTGCAGTTCACAACGTGTTTCACGTATCAAACTTGATAAGATGTCTGGCGGATGAGACATCGGTGTTACCTTAGAGGGTGTCCAAATAAGTGATAAGCTCAATTTCGTAGAGGAACCCATAGAAATAGTAGACGGGAAAATCAAGCAACTTAGACACAATAAGATTTCGTTGGTCAAAGTTAGATGGAATTTGCAACGAGGCCCAGAATATACATGGGAACGAAAGGACGAATTTCGAAAGAAATACCCCTACCTATTTCCTCAAAAGGAAGTAGTCGACGCGTAAAATTTCGAGGACGAAATTTTTGTTACGGGGGGAGAATGTAACGATTCCGGCAAATTCAGGTATACCCTAGCCGGTATATACTATTTATGTGTTATTTAATAATGAATATATGAATTATAATGCATTTATACGAGTATGTAAGATTCACTTTACGGATTATACTCGATTATACAGTTAATCGTATTGGAAATACGATTAGCCGATTAACGGTTATTGAAGCCAGAAACGATTGGGGATTGCATTATAGACGAAATATATAATAATTAGTGATGTTTACGAAGTATTAAAGCTTCGGGATAAGTGAATTAAAGCACAGAAAAAGGATCTTCGATTTAATGGTACGTCGGTACATTAAACGAAACTTTTAATACCAAACCGAGCAAGAGACGATCGATCAAGCCGAAAAAGATGCGCAATTATTAATAATATGATGTTTTAAGCTAATTAATGTCATGGTTTAAGTTTTTAAAGTTTTTAAGTTGGTTTTATATAAACTTCATTTTTAGGCCGAAAACGACCGTTTTAGCCTCGTTTTAAACCGAATTAAACATTTAACCGAAAAACGAAATGAACCAGATTATCCAAAACATTATCCAGATTGCCGAAATCTGAATGAGTAGCCAAGAATGGAGAGGTGGGTCCCACCCCACCCCCTTTACCCATCCGATCGGACCAAGGGAATAATCCCTTAGCCTCTCATTTATTTTTTTCATCAAACATATCAACATTCAAGAATTCTCTCCATTTTATGATCCATAAACCCGAGATTTTAGCAAGAAAACCGAGGTAAAAAGTCGAGTTATTTACGTTTCCATCTTCGTTTCTTGAGTTGTTTGCAAGAAAATGAGGTTTCAAAGATGAAAACCGATTCTTGTATGATCAAGGGATGTATACGGGTTATACAAGGGATCTTGGTCCAAGAAAGGAGTTAAACGAACCAAAAACGAATTTTTACGGTTAAATCTTTGTTTTTAAACCATAACCGAAACCATGAAAGAAATGGCTTGATTGTGAGTGTAACTTGCTTGGTGTGGTGTTATTGTGCTTGTAGGTGTTGTATCTAGTTGTTAGCAAAGGCTAGAAAGCGAGATCCTTGCGATTTGAAGCTAGAAACACAAGGTAGTTCGGTTTTTGTATGATGTTTGTGATTTGGACAGATTGTGATGTGTTTAGAGTTAGGTCATGAAATTTTACAGAGGTGTTAGATATATGAAAATATGAGTTCTGTGAAATTTTGGTAATTTTTGGACAAAGGATGAATATTTGGTGAATTTAATGCTCGGTTTTGGCCAAAAATGGTGAAAAATAGTTAAATATCATGAAAAATTCTGGAAAATTCCAGATAAACTTTTTATAATATGTATAAGTCACACACAAAATTTTAGGTCAGTTGGAGAAGTCTAAGTAGGCTTTTCGGTTAAACAAGTTCTAGGGTTTTCTAGCTCGGTTTTAGTGAAAATGGCATGTAAAAAGAGATTTTGGTTCTGGAAAAATTACAGGGGACTATGGGGATGGCAGGGGTCATCCAGGAAAAATTTGGGATTTTTCTAAGATCGTTTGGTATTTACGACATATTTAGTGTTTAAATGGTGTTTAAAAATAGATAAATAAATTTTAAATATAAAAATTAATTCTGGAAATATTTTTATAAAATTCCCCACTGTCAAAAAGTGATTTGTGCAAAATTTCAAGATCCGAGACTAAACGGATAATTATTTGTGCTAAAAAGAAAATAAAAACAAACTTTTAAAGCTAAACCGGTAAAGTTCGCCTAAACGAGCTGACTGGCGTATAAAAACCCTAAAAATGAACTATTTTCATATAATTGAGTTATACAAGTAAAAATGAATCATCCGAAAATAATCCGGATGATTTGAGTAATTTTATCCGATTTAACAGTTTCCGGTGCATTAAAGACGGAAACGGGTCCCACGGCCAATCGGAGCGTCTAAACCGAGCTCTAAATTCACAACTTTAATTAAATTATCAGTCAACAACTATTTTCGGGTCGTGTGTGACCAAACTCATTTTTGAAACGTAAAAACGGATAACCGTGCTAGGCACGCAAAACGGGAAAAACGACTAATAGTGATTTTGACTAGTGAACTCTAAACGATATCACAATCTGAGTCCGGAGAAGTGTTTCTGGGTTAACATTGCCCCCGGAACGGTTACAGTACTGGGTTAACAGTGTCCCCAGATGTACCGGTTAACACGGTTAAAGTTATATTAATAATGATTGTATAGTAACGGACTTAGGGATCGTATTACAGATCCGGACTAGTAGCTGGCGTACTGTGTTACTTAATAGCTTACGATAAGGTGAGTTTCACGAGCCCCTTTTTCTGAATTATTTTTAAATATTTTTCCGGGGCGGAAAGCATGTTACTATTGAAATGTTTAAGTACATACTGAACGCATGGATTTGCGTGTATTTATAAATATTTGATTGTATGGGAATCGTACGGAATGGGTACAGTACTGGGTTAACAGTGTCCCCAGATGTCCTTAGAAGTGTTTCTGGGTTAACATTGCCCCCGGAATGGGTACTGTACTGGGTTAACAGTGTCCCCAGATGTCCCTAGAAGTGTTTCTGGGTTAACATTGCCCCCGGAACGGGTACAGTACTGGGTTAACAGAGGTTTCACTTGTGGGCTCAGCATAATTACATCGCTAATATATGATTATTATAATGATTTGTCACAGTTGTTTAAATTAGTGAAACTCACCAACTATTCGTAGTTGACCCGTTTTCTTTACATGCTTTCTAGGTACTACCAAACTGGAATAAGTGTTACATGCTTGACGATGCGTGCTTTTTGTGGAAGCTTAATGATCTTTTTGTATTAAATATGTTAATGTATTGTTGGTAAAACTTATGTGTTAACGCCTAGATGGTAACTAAACTCGGAACAATGTAATATGATGTAAATTAATGTAGTGGTGTTTTCTTTATAAGCAATGCTGTTGATATCAGACGTGTCTGTTGCATCCCGTTTACGTTTCCGCTGCGGTTACGGGGTGTTACAGTACTCTCTCTCCTCATTCAAAGAAGATAGAGGAATTCCCCAGTACTTCTATAACAATAGGGGGAAAAGTGATAACTAGCTAGACCATATTGATTTTTAGATAGGCTCGACCGGAGTAAAAACTGACTTATTGGGATTGCCAGTCAATGCTGCATTGGAGGCTAAGATCTCCACTATTTTAAATGTTGATGATATTGCAGGTACTCAGTCTCCAGTTCAAGAAGTCATGGAAGAGGATGATGAAATAAACTACTCCACCAACACGGACACTATGGTTCGGGTTGTTGAAGAAACAATTCAGAATCCAACAACTATGGTGGCACTCCTCGTTCAAGATCCAACAAAGAAAAAGATCAAGAAATTTACCATCGGGTGGCCGGCCAGTTATCGAAGTCGTACTTATCAGTATCATGATGACTTCCCATTAATCCATTACTACAAACAACACATAGATAGAAAAACTTGGTCTATCATACGTGCCAATGGGGTTTGATCTACCTGAGCTACAATGACCTGCATTCACTGTCACAACTTGACGTGAATTATCTAAGAAGGGTTTAGGTGATGGTGCTGTAGAAAATGAGCTTGAAGGTTATTTCAAGCAGATTGATGTATAAGAATTTATACATCTTTCAGTACTAAAATATCTCAAAATAAGCGTAATTTCGGCAACTATATTAGAATAAATAACCACTAATCTTTATAATTTCCATATATATGTAAATATAGTCCTAAGGAATAAAAAAAGCTGATATACGAAGAAATTCGGAGATAAATTGTGAAAACTTACTCAACACACCCCATGGTGAATGAAGACGTGGCCATGCCTTGAGCATACAAAGAAAAGGCAAAAATCGAGAAATCAAGACATGGCCATGTTAACCAAAACACACCCCATGTTATCAAAAACAAGAAGAAAGCAAAATAGAAGGTTCCTAAGAAAATCACGGTCATGTCTTCCCAAGACACGGCCATGCGTTCAAGTACAGGAGAAATGATAAAACTGGTGGAATTTGGACTGTTGTGTCACTCAAAACGGACATGTTAACCCACATATGTACGAACTGACAATGGACAATAAATGTTGCAGGACAAAAATGAAGACACAGTCGTGACCAACTCAACATGGCAGCTCCTTAAGGGTCTAATCAGCCTATAAATTTAATGGTCATCTTCTTCATTTGGAACACCTTGGAGAGGGATTAGATACACATTCCACTTCTTTTACTCCTCTCCAACCACCTCTTTTCACCACCATTAATAAGGGCATTAATCTCATCCATCCAACCCTGAATATTAAGGAGATTAAGATTTTTTCAATATGATCATGTTTGTATCTACTACTTTAATAGTTATCATTATGCTTATTAGTGGCTAAACTTCCATAGTGTTATGTTGGCTTATAATGAATCTTAATTGAAGATTAATAATGATAGTAACATGTGATTGGTTTTCAATAAGTAATGGTTATGTTGCAATTATCACTTGATGAGGAATGTTAAAATACTCTTAAAAGATATCGCAAGTGCTAAGCTTGATGTTTAGCCGAGAAATTGTAAGTCTTGCGAAGCCTTAATGAACCTTAAAATAGACACCAAGACCCCAAACTTGATGATAAGTCAAGAAATCGCTATTCTTGTGAGGTCTTGGTTAATAATTTAAAAATTCCTTAAAATGAACCCCCAAATACCGAGCTTGACGATTAGCCGGGGAACTGCCACTCTTGTGAGGTTTTGGGGAATAACTTAAAAATCTTTTAAATAGCTGCTAAGATTCCGAGCTTGATGATAAGTTGAGAAATTGCCATTCTTGTAAGGGCTTGGTTGTGGAAAAAGCGTGAATCCTAATGTTAACATGGACCAAATGGAATATTAGTAGTGATATCACCATTTTAAAATGGAAATTATCAACAATGTTGTGAAAACGGATTGTTGGTGTTCATCCGCCAGAATTGGTTAATTACTCGTTAAGTGAGTGTGCAACATAACCTATTTCAATTAACTCTTGAGTGGTTATTACAAGAGTTCTATAATTTCTCAAGAATTGTGTGGATTAATACTTGGTAATTTAAGGTAATTCATTTACAACTTAACTAATCTTAATTGGTATTTTATGATAATAGAAATGTTATTTTTACTAAAGTATCAAGGACAATTCACTTAGTAATTTAAGGGATTGTCCCATCTAAAAAGTGAGTTAACTTATATTTATCAAAAACCACTTGCTTACATAAAATAATGTTTTAGTAATAGGGATCAAGAGTTATCTCTTTTTTTAATTATCATGGAATGACATGACTAATGATGTTATTATCACATTTAATCACCATAGCAAGATCATGTCATATGTTTACTAATCAATTGTTAAACCAAGTTAAGTGGAGTTTTAACCAAGATGATACATTTTTATCTTTGATCCTCTTTCTATCTACAAAAATAAAAAAATCCAAAAGTATTGTCTTCTAATTTACGTTTCTTTAAAACCAAACCAAAACTAGAATGATTTTCACTTCCAGTTAAATAAATACAACAATTTAGTAGTAAAAATCTATAAGTGTGTACGTGGATCGATAATTGATTATTACCGATACTTTACTACATTATGATAGGTACACTTGTCTATTTGTGTGTGGTTTTGTTAATATAATAATCAGTTTTATAAATTTAAAAGCCAACATTGTGTGTACAAACCTTTGAAATAATTAACACCTTTTTCATACTACACCCACCGCGCATCATGGATGTTGGCTAAGGAATGGAAGTACACTACCCCAACTACAAACTCAACAAGGGTAGGTCGTACCTTCATCCACCTGAGGTTGATCATGCCATGGGTAAGAAGAAAAAGGCATGGAGATACAAAATTCCCAAGGATCATGGAGAGCCAATTTACCATGGTGATCGAACCATTCACTCCCAATATGCTTTACGACTCTGTCTCATGGGAGTTCGACAACAACACGGGAGAGGTGGTCATACACTGTGAGACCATGCATACGCTCAGGTTCTTTGATGAGCATGAATTGGCTGGTCTAAGCAAGGAGGATCTGTTGAAGCTATACCATTCTCCTTTGTCCAGAGTAAAAGACGTGCGAAAAGACAAAACAAATTAAATAGTTGAGAAGTTCAACAAGTTCGTTCGCTACGTTGTTGACAATCAGCTATTTGACTATGACTCTCCGTTTGACTACGAGACCGACTGAAGACGAAAGCTACCGAAACAAATACTAAGACTAGAGGAAGATTGTAGGGGCCCGCTTTGTATATTAGTCTTTTGTATATGTTTGTTTCGTTTACGATGTATCTTGTTAGCTTTCTATTGTGTTTATGTATGTTTGGGCCTGAGGCCATGTAAACAAAGCCAATGGGTCGTTAATAATAAAAAGAGGCATGGCATGCTTCTCCTATATATAGGAAAGCATGTCCATGCACTCATTAACATTTTGCAAAACTATAACCTTATCCTTTCACCAACCCTCTCTAAACTCCCTCTTTCTTTCTACTTCCGGTAATAAACCAACACCAACAAGATCCAAGATCTCGGTTGGCTACAAGTGACTTTCTCTAGCTTGTAGTTAGAGGTTTATTTAAGAACTAGTTGTTTGATCCATTCTAAGGACCTACAACGAGTCATGGGTCTCACCAAACCTGGATATCCCTTAGACGGGTTATACATCTCATTTATTTGTGAAACTCTTTTATCATCAAACCCTAATTTAATTTCTCTCTTCTACAAATTCTCCGTTGCAAGTCTATCCACTAGATCACCAGTTAACTTCTGATTACAACCCACCATCATCAACCTCCCATCTCATGCATCAACCATTATCGTCACATACATCAACTCAACCTTTTTCAAAAGACAAATGTTTGTGGGCATGTTTGTTCATTTAAGAAAATCAACATGTTTGTGTTCGTTTACGTTTGTTCATTAAAAATTTAAAAAAACCTACACTTCTCAATTGAAAGAGCCCAAACGTTATAATATATAATGAACACAACAAACTAATATATACATATTAAATCAAAACAAAACTAGGTTAAAAAATAAAACAAATCATTACAAAACATTAAAATAGTACGACAACTAAAAACAAAAACCTAAATAAACCTTTCTAACACGGGGCTCAAACTAATGTTTCTGTAAAGTGTTGCAACATGTATTTATCAACGTCACATTATCACTTGCAGTCTTTATCTTGAAGGAGAAATGTTTTAATTAGTGAATGGATATTGCAATGCATTTAAAGCTTGAATAATGAAGTTAGTTCCTTGAATTAAACCAGCTCAACATTGTGTTGTAACATGGACTTATTGGAGACTTTGACAATTTAATATGTACAAATTAATAAGATATTTGTTTTGACCACATACTAAACTATTCGACTTCGTATACATCAAAGCCTTTAACGTTGTTCCGTAATAATTTTTGTGTATATGTTTTTATAAGTTTTTAAAACTGTATACGCGTGATGATAACATTTAAATACTCAACCTTCATTTACAAAAAAAAGAGTAAACCCTACAACAGTTATTTCCAGGGTCCCCAAACCCATGTTACGTTCTTAATAGCTTGTCGGCCGTCCATTTAGTATAGGCAGGACCCAAAGTACTTAACGCTAAAAGTTTACTATTTTTATAACTCTATACTTATTTCAATTCATTTATAATAAACAAAATAATTAACACCTTTTTGTATGTTTATAATATCTAGAGCTTACGTAGTTTTGTGACAATTGAAACATAAAATAATATTGTCTGTAACATTTAACGTTTCCTATAAAATAATATTGTCTGTAACATTTAACGTTTGCTTAAGTTGTAGAGAAATTATGTTTTTCAACCTTCTATAGCGCATACAGTGTGACACTTTAACATTTGGTTTGTAAATGAGAACTATTCTAGATTTATTCATTTGGCTACACTTTTAAACTTTTACATTTTAATATAGTACTTGTGTTGTTTATTTTGATTATATATATATATATATATATATATATATATATATATATATATATATAGGGGTGGGATCTAAAGAGAACTCTTTTTAAATAGAGAACTAGAGAACTAGTAAAGAATTATTTTTAATTACTTTTTAAAAATTATTTTGTGGTTTTTTTCTTCCTCCTAATAACATGATATTGATACTAAAAAAAAAAAAAAAACTTGTCGGTGTAGTACTGTAGTGCATATGTGCACTAATGCCTATTGCATATATACAATAGTGTTTTATTGCATATATTACAACATGATTGCATTATCCAATACACACTACTGAATATATGCAAATACGATACTAATAATTGTATGCAAAACACATTATCACATGTATGTAATACAACATTAATGCACATATGCACTATATCGATTTTTTTTAATTTTTGTATATAATATAACACTATTGCAAATATACAATACAAACAACTACATAAATAGGTGGGATTTTAAAATCCCATGATATGTGGGATTTGATGAGATTTAGTTTCCATTCCCTGTCTTTCATTTAATGAAACGAACATATCAATTCATGGAATTTAAAATCTTATTCCTTAAAATTTCTTACAAATCTTTAAAACATATAGGCCCTAAAGGAATTTCAGTTGGAGAAAAGTTGGTCTTTGGATCTATAACCAAGTCAAAATGAATGTTGCTCAGTCAGTGGGACTACTACAAAAACATTGTAGTGTTGAAACCCATACAATACAGTATCCGCGTGAAGTTAATGCACATGACCAACCTCCCAACCGTAAAACATCATAAAGACACGTACAATAGTCGTCGGCTTCTACATTTCTCTACCATAAACACACAACACAAGTTTTTTGAGTGTATAAATAGACGACATCCTATCGATCTTGACATTAATATCATCACACCCTTTACCTTTCTCATGACCTTTTGCTAGCTCTTCATAACTAACACCTCTCTTGCTTTTGTATTCACTTTTGCTGCATTGATAATAATAATAATGGCAAGTGAGCTTAAAAGATGTTTAGTTATGGTTATGCATGTAATTGCAATAATCTTAGCATTAAGCATGGTTGCTTATAAGGTTAATGGTGACCCTCAAGTTCCATGCTACTTTATTTTTGGCGATTCTTTGGTTGATAATGGGAATAATAATGGCATCGCGTCGTTGGCTAGAGCAAATTACTTGCCGTATGGCATTGATTTCCCGGATGGTCCTACGGGAAGGTTTAGCAATGGCAGAACTGTTGTTGATACTGTTGGTAAGCTTCATTGCTTTTTGTTTGCTGCTTGTACTATCGTACACTGAGTGACTTAGAAAATACATGTTAATTGGTTAGAAGCTTTTTGTAGTGGGTTGGTGGGAGAGGTATGGGACAACAAGAATACTTTTATTTATTTATTTATTTGTTTTATATTTTTGTGGATCTCACTTATCCTCCACAACAACTTGATGCTTCACTCATCGAACTCATGCATATACAAGTTGATATAAGCTTGAATAATTTCATGACTTCGCTATATGAATCTAATTTTTAACTGGGATTGACATTAGGGTGTTGGATGGGTTGTGTTAGGAGGTGTAACCCGATTCAATTGAAAACATTTTATATATATATGCACTTGCTTAACACGGACTTGAAAGATGTGTTAAGCACATGACTTCAAAGTTCAAACACATGTTCATGGGTTAACACAACGTAACCCGTTAACCCAGAAACTTGTATATAACTTTATACACATTTGTTTTTTATGTTTCAATTTTGGATAAAATACAAATGGTTTGAGTATTGAAAAACACGTTTAAATAATTGTAAAAATAAAGGTGTTAAATTAATTACTAAGGTTGATATGAACCTAACGCGTTTAGCTAAATGTGTTCCCGGGATTTTCCTGACTTTGTTTAGGTTAAACTGCAGTCTCAAACTAAGTTAATTTTTTGTCTTAAAATTGTGTCGCAGAAGAAAATTACACCCCTGATTGGGATTTTGCTATGTTTAAAACAATATAATCTTTAAGCCATTATGATAAAGAAAAATATAAAATATACTCATTATTTTAATTACTAGCATATATATATATATATATATATATATATATGCCAGCTTTTAAAGTTAATATTATCGATCTTTGAAAATTCGACGATGATAATCCATAATATTTATGGTATAACAAAGATCTTTTTATAGCTTTTCAAAGTCCCAAGATTTACATTTTACATTAAGACACGGGCATAATATAACTATAACTGTGACAGGTTACAATCTTAAAACATGATTAACAATTCACCTACGTACAACTAGAAGAATAAATAAACATAAAATTTTGAACCTAGATCGGCATTATTCGTAGCGTATGTATGTGTTCTAAAAAATATTTATTTAAATCTCTATGTTATGATCTGGATTATGTAAAGATGTTAACAATATCTTTTTGGGGAAAACTGAAGTATTATTGAATTAAATATATATAATTGAAGTTTGATATGATACAAAAAGGAAACTTGTATAAATTAATACTTTCCTATTCTTGGTTACATATATATTTTAACATGACGATATATCAAATATTAGCTACTAAGCCAGAAATTCCCTTACATGCAGCCGAGCTTCTAGGCTTCGATGATTATATTCCACTGTACGCAAATGCCGGGGGCCGTGACATACTTAATGGTGTTAATTACGCCTCAGCAGCAGCAGGAATCCGAGATGAAACAGGGCAGCAATTGGTATGCACTCTAAATCTATATAATAACTGCTAATTATTTTATTTAAGTGACTAAACACTAACAATTCATTTAAATGAATATCACAAAAGATGAAGAATTAACATCTTAATTATGCGTTTTGATTATTATTTTATAGGGTGCGCGGATTAGCTTTGGTGGGCAGGTAAATAATTACAAAAATACAGTGTCACAAGTTGTAGATATACTTGGAGACGAAGATTCAGCAGCAAATTATCTACGACAATGCATATACTCAGTCGGATTGGGAAGCAATGATTACCTTAATAACTATTTCATGCCTAATTACTGCCAAACTAGCAGTCAATATACACCTGAGCAGTATGCTTCTGTTCTCATTCAACAATATTCTGAGCTAGTGAGAGTAAGTAGTACATTTGATGCAATGTAACATGTATGCATGTGTGAGTACGTGTAGTTTGGTTTGTAGATAATAAAAAACTTCAATCTGGGACTTTTAGGAATTGTATAACTATGGAGCAAGGAAACCTGTGTTGAATGGCATAGGACAGATAGGGTGCAGTCCGAATGCATTGGCTCAAAACAGCGAAGATGGATCAACATGCGTCCAAAAAATCAACTCCGCAAATCAAATGTTCAACAACTTGCTGAAATCTCTTGTCAATAATTTGAACAATAATCTACCAGATGCAAAATTTATTTATATTAACAATTATGACATTTTCCAAGACTTGATCAATAATCCTCAGTCTTACGGTATGAGCATTTGGTTGCTTTTTTCGATAAAATTTGTAGGGATTAAATGGGTTCATTTCCTAGAAGTAACTTTAATTGAAATATATAGGTTTTACTGTGACAAATGCTGGATGTTGTGGAGTGGGAAAGAACAATGGGCAAATCACTTGTCTACCTGGTCAAACACCTTGCGAAAATAGAGATGAACATCTGTTTTGGGATGCTTTTCACCCTACTGAAGCTGCGAATGTGATTGTTGGTAGGAGATCTTACAGCGCACAGTCATCCTCAGACGCTTATCCAATGGATATCCGTCAACTCAGCTTTAAAGTTACGACGTCTCTTCACACTTGTACTACTTAATATCGTATTACCTTTGTAATTGTGTACGATATTTTCTTTTTATCGCGATTGTTTTGATAAATGGACTCATAATATTTTAAGTGAAACGAAACCACATGTTTAAGTTGAAATAGGCATGTAATACATGGCAGTGAATACCGTGGTTATAATTGAAAGATTACCAGGTTCTAAATATTAGTTGATGCAAATTATTTATATATACACAAATACAAACTTGAGGAGGTAATAACCATCTGTAACCATGTTTATTATCTATTAGGTAGCGTTTGGTATGAATGAATGAGAGACGGAATGGAATGATATATTATGATGGAATGAAAAAAAATGTGTTTGGTTGGTCAATCATGTCCATTTCATTCCCTCAAAAACACCTAAATTCATTTCATCCACTCCCTTGGTTTTTTTTTTTTCATTTCATCCCTCTTTCACACCATATCACCTCCAACACCTTCCCACCACTACTACATATTACCTTCACACCACCACAACCACCACCGCCGCCTGCCACCACCGCCGCCGCCGCCGGCCACCACCACCGCCCGCCTCCGCCACCCGCCACCACCACCACCGCCTACCATCGTCGTCCACCACCGCCTCTATCAACCACCCACCACCACCTACCATTGTCACTCACCACCGCCACCACCAACCATGGCTCCCAGCCATCACCGCCGCCCGCCGCTTACTATTGTCACCACCACCACCCATTATCACCACCACCTGCCACCACCACCAATCGCTCTCGCCCATCACCACCGCCGCCCACCACCTACCACCTACTATCACCACCACATGCCATCACCAACAATCGCTCCCGCCCATCACCACTACAGCCCTCCACCACCATCCCACCACCATTCACTACCATTTTTATTTTATTACGACTTTTTCTAGCTTACCAAAAAATAAAAATTTAGTAATTCATGTCATTCCCACATGGTAACCAAACATGTCAATGGAATGGTAATGATCAATTCCATTACCTAGTCCATTCCGTTCCCTCGCTCATTCCATTCCATCGCCTATTCCATTACCCCATACCAAACAGACTTAGAGCGCACGGAGTGGTCCCGTAAGACCCTGTTACTTCCCATTTTCCCCAAAATTGAAGTTGTCTGGTTTTGGGTGAAAATGGAGAAATGCAAGTAGAAAATTAGAGAAGTCGTGAGCTGTTAGGTTTAACTATGTTGTCTTTTGTAGTAAGCCTACCCACGACATCAAAACGATAATGGATGCCGAGGGAGTTAGTGAAGCCGTCACGCTTGCAGTCGGAAAGGTTGTTGATAGGAATGGAAAAAGACTAAGCTCGGCGTAACACGCGAAACATTCAAGACAAGTATTGAGATATGTATTCGGATATGGAATTTCAAAAAGTATTTTGTTGGTATGAGATTAGGTGATATTTTACCCATTACCTGAAATCATATACCCCCAAAAAAATTAATTTTGGTTTTCTTTAACTATTGACTAGCCGAAAGACAAGCGTACATGCACCAACCAGCCGGTGTCCCGATGATTGAGTGTTATATGCCTTATGTCTAAGGCTTGATGCAAGGTCTCACCGGAATTAGCCTCTCTATCCCTATAGGGGGTAAGACTGTCTGCATCTTATCCTCCTAAGACCTTACCATAGCTTTGCTATTGGTAGGATATACTGAGTACGATGACGATGATTTAACTATTGACTAGGGCTGACCCATTGAATGTGCGGGCTGTGCACCACATAGAGCCCAATAATTTCAGGGGCCCAAGAAGAGAGAACAACTTCCTGATATACATACATAAATTATACATTCTTCTAGTCACGATGGTTAGCTGCCCTGCTAGCTTGTTAAAGAACTCATGTTCAAAGCAGCCTGGGCTCTCACACTTTTTTTCTCTTCAAATGTCTCCTCTTTTTCATTAGTCGGTGCCCAAATATAGTATAATTTCTTTGTTTATATTAATTTATTTTTATATATAGCTTTTTTAAACCAAAGCCCATAACTCAATTTAAAACCAACTAAAAAATTGCACAATAATAGCATATTTAGTTTTGGATAGTTTAAAGAATAAAACGTATTTGTATTTTTGCCTAACAGAATTATCACTTTATTAGGGGTCGTCTTTTAAAACACGATTTTATATATGGGGGGCCATTTTTCTACTCCCATAGGTTAGAGACGGCTTTTACTAATGACTAGTAACTATCTATCAATTTCATTTCATATAAACTAAAAGTTTCTTTAAGCTAACTACTACTAGTTTCCTTTCATATAAACTGAAAGTTTCATCTTTCAAGCTGTTCTAGGAGAAAATATGTTACAAATCAGGAAAAACAAGAATTCCGCGGATGTTTGGGATTCATGTTTGCAACATTATTAAGGAACTATAAACTGTTAGGATGGAGGAAACTGAGACCAGAGACAAGTTTGTCTAAAAGTTGAGTGGGTTGGTCTTGAATTTCAACATCGTAAGATTAATAGTTGACTTGAGAATGTAATTAGAAAAAAAAATATTACTTGACTCGGTTTCATACAAATTCTTTCGGTTGGATGGTATCGATCGACCTAAGGGGACCTCAATACGATACCTTTGGAGGAAGCAACCTATAGATCAAAGGTGTATGAGGAGCACATACGGACCTGCGATACGACTTGAGAAAGCCATTGGAAACTGTTGGTCTCACAATCAGTTAGGCTACATTTAATATGGATAAAAGTCACCTAATTTCTTTGGAATGAGGTAACGTATTAATGAGGAAATAAAGGAATGAAAAGAATAGACAAAAGAAAATAAAGAAATGCATCATTATTAATTTTTTTTTCTTGTTTTAACACAAAAAACTGACAAAAATATCCCTACCTTATAATGTTTTTTTTATCAAAATAAAACAGTGGCAATAGCGGTTGCGGTGGTGGTTTGTGTGTGTGTGTGGGGGGGGGGGGGGGCGATGGTGCTGGTGACGGTGGTGGCGTAAAACGTCAATGGTGGTGGTCAAGTGGTGGTGTCAACAAAATAAGGTGAAAGATGAACGGTTTAAAAAAAAGCGGGATGAGAATGGATGATTTTGATGAACCAGAGGTCTGTTCTGTATGGAGTAATGAAATAAATGTAGGAATGTAATGGACGAGGTAAAGGAGTGGACAAATGAATGAAATAGAATGGATCATTACCATCTCATTGTCTTGTTTGGTTCACATGAGAATAGATCAATACTTTGTGTTGCTTCTAAGACAGGAAAAGACGAATGAATAAATTAAATTGGTGGCGAATAGCGGTGATGGTGATGGGTTGTGGTGGTGGATGACGAGAGGTGATTGGCAGTGGTTGGTGGTGGCAGTCGGTGATTGTGGTTGGCGGTGACACGTGGTGTGGTGATGGCGGGCGGTGGTGATAGCGGGCCGGTAGTGGTGATAGAGGTGGTGGTTGGTGAGTTTGCGGTGGTGATGGGTGACGTGGTTGTGGTGGTAGTTGTTGGCGGGGGGCGATGATTCACGGTGGTGGGTGGTTGCGTTCGGTGATTGTGGTTGGCTGTGACACGTGGTGTGACAGGGACATGGCGGTATTGGTGATGGCGGGGGGCGGTGGTGATTGGTCGTGGTGGGTGGGATGCGGTGGTTGGCTATGGTAGTAGGTGGTGACGGTGGTTAGTGATGGTGGGTGGCGACTGCGGTGGTGGTGAGAAGGTGGTGTAGGTGATGTATTGTGAACAAGGGGATGAAATGGAAAAAAACAATGGGTGGATGGAATGAATTTGAGATATTTAATAGAAAATGAAATAGACTACGTAATGAATCATTTCATTACATTAACCAGCTAAACACTCTTTTTTTCATTCCTTGACAATGATTCATTTCATTCCTACATATCGAATGCTACCTAAGATTACTTTAGAGATCATTAACTTCTTTTGAATGGGTCAACCGAACGCTCCTTTTTTTTTTCGTTCAACCATAACTGACCATTCCATTTCACATGTTATTCCTTCACTGTCCAAAGTGCTTTAACAAGGATTCATACAAGCAATATGCAAGAGAATTTACAAACCCCATAGCTTTTATTGACGATTATTAAATTACAAGAATTACGAAGAGAACGATAACAAAGTTTAAATAGCACGGGAAATTAAACCAGAATTGAAAAGTATTATGCAACATAATTGACCAACCATTATTTATTCACGTTTAAATCACTATGAAGTATGACCTGCTTCACTTGATCTAAAAGATCCAACCCATTACTCATCATGTAATGTCGTCAAGGTTATCATTAGCATATCATATCTATGCATTCCTCATCATGTAATGTCGACTGGCTTTTATAATTGAAAGTATAAGTTAGCATAAAAAAAGCTTTCAAGTAAAATGATGAATTTAATTGCTCTTTGTAACATACGCGTACGCGCGCACAGACACATATGTGTGTGTATTTTGGAAGGTTACGGCTGGAAACGTTTTTTTTATTTGTAGGTGGTCTAGCAAATTGATAGGCAAGTGTTTCTAGGAATGTTTTGAAAACGTTCATTTGTCAAGAGTAGACTCAATTGGAAGGATGGTTAGGGGATATTTAGAGTTAATTTGCTGTGTCACGTAACGTGTGTTTTAGTTAATTTGCTGTGTCACGCAAATATTTTTGTTAATAAAATGTACCTGAACTTACTCTCGACCTTCGATTTCAAGAACAAACATCATGTTGGGTCGTCTACGCATGAGAATCCGCATGTACCCTCGACAGAACCAAATTCCATGAAATCCTAAACACGGAGATGTAAAGAGCAATAGGTAATAAACTCACTGGACTTACAAAAAAAGTTATCAAATTGATTAAACCAAATAGAAACTGAACAATATCTCAAAAGTGATAACAAGCAGTAGGTTACCAAAATTCACAGCCTTCAATCCAGTGACACGCTTCATCATAAGGGATTAAGGGTCCTTATTGTATTGAATTACAATATGCAAATGTGGCTGCAAGCACAAAAGCATGTGGCATGATTAACGAAGAATCCAACTTTTAGTCATATTTTTAACATTAACAAAATCAAAACTTTGTCGAGGTTGGGTTGTAAAATTTCTAGGCTACAAATATTCAGGTTACAAGAATGACTTACTTGATACCAAGATCAAAGTGTTTATGAGTTATTTTTAGTCCATCGATTCTGGACAAATCCGCGTCAAGTCAAGGCCACAACGCGTCAATATTTTTGGTTTTCGCTATGGTCTTTTTTATGAAATATGTTAATTTGTTGTATTTTGAGTGTGGATGAATTAACTTATTGCTTTAATTTTGAGTCGTAACCTGCTACCAACCAAGCCCGTGTTGATTCACCACCACAACACATGCATGGTTTTCTATGTACGATTTAGTCTAGACAACATCGATTCCGACTAAATTTGCGTTAGTACGCAAACGCAACGCGTGGGTTTTTTTATAATTTTTTATATCCCTCGATTCCATAATCAGCGAATTCGTATCAGTTCGCAACCACATGCAAATGTTTTTTTTGTTAGCCACATTTTTTAAAATTTTTAAATATGTTCGATTGTTGTATATTTAAGACTGGATGAATTTATGGTTTGCTTTATTTTTTGGGTCATACCAGATACCAATCGAATTTTCATCGGTTCGTAACTGCAACACATGTTTTGTTATGTTAATTTGTTGTATTTTCGCATTAACAAAGTTTTTTTTTTGGGGGGGGCGGGGGAGGGTTAATTACTGGTTTTGTAACCTGCCACCGATCGAATTCACCTCGACTCGCATACACACTGTATGATTTATAAGTTGTACGAGTACGACTGTCAATAATATTAACCTGGCGTAACGCTTTCAGGGAATTTTTCTCGTTTTATCTATGTGAAATATATTGTTTTCCTATACAAATTTTAATTGGGTTGTGATCCTTGGACTAAGTCTATTGGGTTTCTCATCATTAAAATTGTTCCGAATCCATTAACTCTCTATGAGTTGGTAGGCCACACCCACTACAATTTAATAAACGTGGAAGAATCCCGTCACAAAATTATACTTGATTATTGTTTAATAATTTTGTTATTTGAAAACTATATTGTTGTTTTTAATTCTAAAACACTAATTTTTTATGAGACTAAGTTTAGTACAGTGTTTAATTTTGTTGTGTTAAATTCAGAAAGTTAAGAGAAAGATAGAATATAAATTTTAAAGTTTATTAACAATCTAATGATATCTTGCTAAATAATATACACTTACTGAAAACCTTCAATGTACACATTTTATTAAAAAAATATTTATAATTTGAATTTTACTTGGGCATGAGGAATTTAGACGCATGCAATAGTGATCGCTAGCTAACCAAACTCATAAGTCATAACTAAAAACGATTTCCTTCAAACTACAAAGTACTCTCACATATCATCTTTGATACACTGGAAACTCAACTAAGAGACGATGAAAGTTCGGTCAACAACATCCCACCATCACAAAAAAACATAAGTCTTCATACTTTAACTTCTCTGGTAAATTGCCGACAATTTTGATTGTGTTAATTGTTTTATTAATATATATTTATGACGTAAACATGAACGATAATGGCGTCTTTGAAGAAATCTGGAAACTTCTTTGAGTATTGCAAGAAACAAGCATGAGACGAATTGGTCAATAATCATATACTATTCACACTACCGATGATGATGATTGTGAAACTTCTGAAAAGGAATCACCTAAATCATAGTTCGTTTGATATAGTTTTGTGTTATTCGAGTGTTTTCGAACATAAATCTCAAAGGTACGTTTTTGTTAAAAAAATATTTCTTTTGTGTACAGATTTGCATGAAACTTTGTAGTATGATAGATCGGTCCTTGATTAATAATAAATTAACGAACTTGATAATAAATGGGCTAGTCATTTCAATTCGGGTAAAACGGGTAAAGTTGAATCCGTGAAAAGGATGGGTAATGAAGTCGGTATGACGTGAAACTTTGTGGAACAGTAAATCGGACCATGATAAGTAGGAAAAACACAAACTTTTTCTTAAACAAGTTAAAGAATACGATTCGGGTTAATCGGGTAAGGTTCAGACGCAAGAAAAGTGGTCAAACGAAGTCGGTTTCACACGAAACTCGTTAGGACAGTAAAACGGGTTATAAGGAAATGATAGACAACGAAAATGGTTGAAAGGAACATTTGAAACAGAGAAAATTGCCAAGTTCAATCGCAAAGGGTTCAATTCGATTTTGATTCGGAAGAAATGTGATCACAAAGAGAATAATAATATATGTGTAATATGGTCAAGTTGAAGATATTATGGTAAGGTGGTCCAGTTATGGATACTATGGTAAGATGGTCCAGTTATGGATGCCCATGATAATGTGGTCTAGTTATGGATATGATGGTAAGGTGGTCCATGGATACTATGGTAAGGTGGTCCAGTTATGGATATTATGGTAAGGTGGTCCAGTTATGGATACAAAGGATAATGTGGTCCAGTTATGGATACGATGGTAAGTTGGTCTAGTTATGGATACAATGAATAGGTGGTCCAATTAGGGATGCTAAGTATGGTTGCTAATAAATATGTGCCTATATGTGGTATGGTTGCATGCTACAGTACTTAATGAATGCATAGATATACGTTGTTCTTTCTATGGATAGTACATAGTGTTCTTGTATGGATATTACACAATGTTCATTCTATTAGCAATATATAGTGTTCCTTGTATAGATAATACATGTTGTTCCTTCTAGGGCTGTGCACGGTTTGGTTTGGTTCTTAGGTAACACCAATCCGAAACCAAAGTCATCGGATTTTTAAATATAAAAACCGTTCAGTTTCGATTTTTTGGTTTGCGGTTATATCCGGTTTCGTTCGTTTATAGTCGGTTTTTTCAATTATGTGTAGACATTGGAAAAAAATTAAAAAATGAAGATGAAAATTTTAAGCTAGAGTACCACAAATATATTGAATACATAAAACAAAAATAGACGAATGTTACGTGGAACCATATGAATACAAAGGTGTTAGAGTAATTGAGTTTATAATTCAACAAAGTTCTTAATCAAAAAAACACTAAAAAGTTTAGTTCTAATCTTAATTCATCATCTTGTTCATCTTCAAAGTTTAGTCTCAATCTTCTTAATCTTCATCACCATTAATCAGTTAAGTTCGTTTTTTTTTTGTTTTTTAAAATGAAAAACCAAACCAAAACTAAAAATTTAGGTTTTCAAAAAAAAAAAAATAATAAATTAACCGTCTGTTAATGATTTGGTTCAGTTTTTCCATTTGGTTGATTCGGTTTTCTACTCACCATTAGTTCCTTTTATGGATAGTATATAGTGTTCCTTGTATGGATAGTACACGGTGTTCCTTTTATGGATACCAATATAGATGCTCCTTTTATGGATATGTGTATATGTTCCTTTTATGGACAAGAATAGACGGCTCGATTAAAAGCAAGAATAGTTATGGATTGATTGGTAGGCCGACATAGAAACAAGTAAAGAATGAATAACTAATTATACGTTATGTAGCTGACTTTTAATATCCATGCATGTATTCATGATGACGTGGCAAGCTTGAGGTGTGTACGGGGCTATCCATATTGAAGTTTTAGTTTCCGTCAAAGTTGGGCACTTGGGTCTGAGGCCTTACATAACTTCCCTTGCAAGCTTAAAAAGAAAATCTACTCAGACCTGAAACGAGCCAGACTTTTCTTTACTTCGATCACGACTTTGATCGAACAATTTTACTTAAGTCGATCACGACTTTACCGCACCCTCCTTATAGATTTCTTGAACTCGATTGTGATACCAATTCAAGTCCCGATCGATAAACACACGAAGTAAACGACTAACTCTCATTTATATTAATCAACAAATATAACTCAAAAAACTGATTACAACTCTCAACCCTAACTTGGTTGCATCTAAATGAACCCTAACTCACTTACATCCCGTGTGTTTGTCTTTAGATGAACCCTAACTCGGTTGCACCTCATACATACTATAATGCATAACTATGACTTGGTTTATATAGACTAACTTAGCTTGCTAACCAAGACATTACCAATTATAATTACATAACAATTATGAAATATGTTGTAATTAGGAAACATAACCAATTATGACAGACTTATCATATTGGTCCCTCAAATTCACCGACATGTGATTTGGAGTCCAAAATAACTTACAACATCAAAGTCTGCTACAAAATGCTGATTAACGGTGTATCTCCAAAAGAATTTAGGGTTAGGATCGACGAAACTTCGCAAACCATGTTCATGACTACTAATAAGAATGAAAGGAAAATTATAGCTACACCATTGCCTTGCCCGATGGTACCTACGGCGATTTAACTATCTCGATAACCGAGTACCTCAAGGGGGGTGGTTGAAGTACAAGTGAAAGGTGAAGAGTAATCCTTGTCATAAACTTGAAAGACTTGTTTCATTTGTGATGGATGTGTACTACATGCATGTTATCATGGTTTTGATAGTTATACACACTTGATATAATGGTTTTGATAGTTGTACACTTAATATATGGTTTTGATAGTATACTAATGGTTTTGATATATGATATGTACCTAACCATAAACCATGTAGCTGACCTCATCACTTAACCCATCACAGCCACCCTATGCACTGATGCGATGTGTCGGTATATTAAAAAGGTGTTAAGTTTTCAAAGGTTTGTTCACACTATGTAGAGTTTTAAATTTATAAAAATGATTATTATCTTAAATAAATCACACACAAATATCAACGGACACACTTGATTTATTTTTATTACTAAATCGTATTTATTTAACCATAAGTAAACATCATAATAGTTTTGATTTAACAGGTAAATTTTAAAAGAAATTTAAAGACATAAATTTAAGACAATATTTTTGGGTTTTTAGATTTTTAAATAGATGACTAAGGATAGAAGTGTATCAACTTGGTTAAAAGTCCTCTTAACTAGGTTTAATAATTATTTGATAAACATGTGATATAAGCTTAATATGGTGATTAAATGCGGGTAACACCTTATTTCTAAGTCATGTTATTCCATGATAATTAAAGAAAGAAGTATGTATAACTTCATGACCTCCACTAATACATCATTTTATGTAAACAAGTAGTTTATAATAAGTATCTATAAGATACCTTACTTTAAAAATGAGACAATCTCTTAAATTACTAAGTGAATTGTCATTAATATTATAACAAAATTAAACTTTGTATTATACTTAAAATACTAATTAAGATTAATTAAGTTGTAAATGATTAACCTTGAGTTCTCAATAATTAACCCACACAACTCTTGAACAATTACTGAACTCATGTAATAATCACCCAAGAGTTGTTAAAATATGTTATGTTGCACACTCACTTGACAAGTAATTAACCGATTTTATTGGATGACTGTCAACATTTCATTTTCACAATATTGCCAATCATTCCCATTTTAAAATGATTAATTACCACTAATACTTTACTTGGTCCATGTCAGTATTAGGATTTATGTTTTTTTCTCAACCTAGCCCTTACAAGAATGACAGTTCCCCGATTTATTATCAAGCTTGGTACTTGGTGTCTCTTTTAAAGTTGTTTAACTTATCAACCAAGCCCCTACGAGAATGGAAGTTCCCCGACTTATCGTCAAGCTCAGAACTTGGTGTCTATTTTAAAGTTATCCAAGGACTCACAAGACTAACAATTTCTCGACTTATCGTCAACCTTGGCACTTGGGGTATCATTTAAGAGTATTTTAACATTCATCATCAAATGATAATTACAACATAAGCTTTACTTTATTAAAAACTGATCACATGCTCAATCAATATTATTAAACTTCAATTAAGATTCATTATAAACCAATATGATACAATGAAAGTTTAGCCAATAGTAAGCATAAGGTTAACCATCAAAGAATTGAATACAAACATGATCAAATTAAAACAATCTAACCAATTTAGATGACTAATTTTTGATGCTAATAACTTCTTCCAAGAGTTTAATCTCGTTAATCTTCAAAGGTTGGATGGATGGGATAATTCTCTTATCAATGGTGGAGAAAGGAGGTGGATGAAGTGAATTTAATGGTGTAAATGAGATTATAAGGTGTATTAAATGTGGAACATGAGCATAAATTGCTTAGTTTGAGCGTTAACGATTATAGATCGACCCGCTCGTACTCAATCTATATTCGGGCGTGATGATATGGATTTATAGAAATACATAGAATCTATCCCAAATTATTCGTCCTTTTTTATTTTTATTTTAAATTTTAATGTTTTTTTATTTTATTTTTTATTATTCTAATATTATGGGACGACCGTGACCGAAATGATATATGGTCGTCACCACTGTTTATTGTCAACATATCTAATTGAATTTTTTGCTTTACGATATGTCAACCCACCGATATTATCTTGCGTCGTCGGGCGTAAGAGGCAGAGGCCAACGGGCGCGGGCTATTGTGGCCCGATTGCGGCTGCTAGAGGTGCACAAGAGGCCTGACGGGTGGTCCATTGGACAACCCTTAAGTGATATACGACCTTTAATAATCAAGCATATAATCGGTTTATATTGTGCAATTATTTTACTATGGTTACTCATATAGTTGCAGGTAGGAGGAGATAGAGGATGAAATCACGAGAAAGTGGGCAAAAACGACAAAGAAAACGGAGTTGAAACGAGAAAGTTATGAAGAAAACAAGAGTCTGAATAAGAGCTCCACCGTAGCTTACGGTGGCCACCGTAAGCTAAAGTTTCCCCTGCAGAAAATGGTCACCGTAAGGTAGAAAGAAGCTACCGTAGATTTTTAGAAGCCACCATAAGCTATGGTAGCCTACCGTCGCTTACGGTGGGCCTGATGCTGAAACTTGTAAGAACTTTTATAACTCGTTTTTTGGACGGCTTTTGACATTCATATCACTATTTTCGATCCAAGAGCGACCTAGAGGCGATTTTGGAGTTCTATAGCATTATTTTGAGTGTGGTAATTATTAGAGACTCGATTTTGATCTATATGCATACTTTGATTGAAGGAAAAAAATGCACCTTATTGAACAACAACGGGGATAAGGTTCAGTCGAACCCTGGCATTGACAAACCCGCCATGGTGGGAAATGGCAATCAGATCCCGCATATGATGCTCTGATTTGCGCCAGATTCTGAGGAGCTCATGTTGTATCAACGTTTGCAGCGGATGCAGTTGCTCAGGCATAGGAGCTTTAATTGGCGATTGATTGCTGAGTTGGGTCAGGAGGATCGAATTCGAGGTTTATTGACGAATCGATGGGCAGTTGTATTTGCATGTGACTCGGTTTAGTATGTCGAGATGTACCGGGAGTTCTACTAGACCTTCTGCCATACGACCGGTGATTTTGCAGAGCCATGTGCTGTTTCATTTGCTCTGGGCAAGCAAAATACAAGATTCCAATGCCTGATTTTGATATGGCAACCGGGTTCTACATTGTCGCAGAGGTACAGACTCCGGCTTTTTGTGAGAGTATCCAGTAATGGTGAGCAATAACTAAATCCTTAACCAAATCGAACTAAAAACTGATAAAACCGAACCGAAATAATCGAAAACCTAATTAACCGAACCGCACCAAAGTCCTCAATTTTGTTTCTTCACAGTTTCAAGCTTTTTTTGCTCTATTTCATGTATTATATTTATTAATAGTTTAACACTATCATTTTCATGTATTTATACCTCCATTTCATGTACTAATGTCTCAATTTAATATATTTATACATTTATTTCATGTAGTTATACCTTTATTTCATTTATTTAAGCATTATTTCATGTATTTTTAATCAAATTTTAGCCCAAGTTTGATACGGGTTATTAACTGAAACTAACCTAACCAAACCGTGCACACCCCTAGTATTCGGGGTTATGTTCAGAGGGGTGATCACGAGTTTTGGATACCCGAGGGGCATCTGATTGAGTTTGGGAGCAGATAGGAAGTGGGGCCCACTACGGTTAAGTTATAGTTTCGTCTATCCGGGACCCAGTGTACAGGTACCTCCACAGGGTTGTTGCTAGCATGCTTGTCAGTCACCAATCAGGCACGACAAGTGCAAAAACCTGGATTTACTATACTTTTTGTCAATCATTGGCCGCCAGGACGTCAACAATGCTATGTTTTTAGTTAGTACCTTTTCCAGGGGTTTGACGTTTAGAAGGGGCATAAGAACGATTATCTTTGGGACCTTGCATTACGCGTCTGGCGGATCTTTTAGGGTGTTTGATCGATATCCTAGAGATTATTTTTTAGAGGGGCCGACTATTGACGATGCTCTACAAATGGGTGTATCTTCACACATGCAGCATCTCACTGTCCCATGCATTCAGAGGTCACAACAGCAGCATCAACTGAGACAGCCACTGCCACAGCCAGCTAAACGCTCGTTTAGGCGGCTCTATTGTATATATAGTATCTTCAAAATATTATTGTTGGAAATTGTTATGACCTTAATTCTTACTAGTATTAAAAATGGTAACTGACATACCTATGATAGAGAATGATGTATGCGTAGGACGTAGACAATGTGTGGCTTGAACATTGGTGAGGATTAAGCCTCTATATGTTTGCGTGAATACATGTGTGGCATAAGTACTAGTGAGGGCAAGCCTCCACGTGCTTTCATGTATAAGTTGTTTGGCGTATGTACTAGTGAGGACAAACCTCTACTTGCTTTCGTGCATAAGTTGTGTGGCGTAAGTACTAGTGAGGGCAAGCCTCTACATGGTTTCGTGTATAAGTTGTGTGACGTAAGTGCTAGTGAGGGCAAGCCCCTAAGTGCTTCCGTGTATAAGTTGTGTGACGTAAGTGCTAATGCGGGAAAGCCACTACGTGCTTTCCTGTATAAGTTATGTGACGTAATTTTTAGTGAGGGCAAGCTCTACGTGCTTCCGTGTATAAGTTGCATGATGTAAGTTCTAGTGAGGGAAAGCCTCTACGTGTTTTCGTGTGTACATAAGTATAAGAAAGGGCGAGCCTTTATGTACTTATAGTGCGAGTATGATTTCCATTGGGTGTATATTGAAAGATGTATATGTTGTATTATTTACGTATATGGGTATGTTAAAAGTGAAGAATGAGTCAAGAGGTATCAAGTGGAGTCATAAACTAGAACTCATTAATAGTAGCTGACTTTTAGTGTGCACGCAGGTGGTTGATTAAAGAAATTAAAGGATCTTGGAGTGCATATATGGCTTGATGGTTGGGTATTACGTATATATATCAGCACATTTATTGCATAGTATTAGTTGCTTATTGTGTGAACTTCAGTACTATATGCAGGGTTGTTATATTACAGGTCACAGATGATTAATGCAACTAGTTTCGGGCGGGAAGAGCATGAAATGAAGACCCGGGATGAACAACACGTGAAACGAGACAACTAAACAAGCTGGTTGATGAAAAGAGCCTGTCGCACTACGCTACGAGGTTAAAGAATTTCCATCGCTATAAGCGACAGATTGTTTTAATGAAACATTGACTTTTTTTGTCCATCGCGCCGGAGACTCCCAGCACGATACATGATGGGTTGGAAAATCGGGAAAGTTAGGGGTTTTCATATAATGTCACACCCCAAACTACGGCCTAGGCGAGTGTCCAAATGTTGGTACCGTTTTTGTAAATAATCAGAGTTACGGGTTAATGCGGAAATATTAGCGTGGATTAAAAATATTAATATTTACATATCAAAATACGGGACTATAAAATACCCGTTTAATGTTTAAAAAAGATTCATTGTTTGTTAAACCACCAATTACAGATGTTTATCAAAAGATTTATCTGAGCCATCAGATCGCCTAATGGCCACTTTATCCCAAGCGTCAATTCTTTATTACATGTAAAACCGTTTGAAAATACGTCAGCTAAACATGCTGGTGAATAAGCAGACGTATAAATATTTTATTTACTTAATCACCCCTCGAGACATAACTTAGGTCTCGGCCCATCGTGGCTTAGGAATAATCAAGTTAAAATCTAAAATCACAATTACAAATTTAAGCTCAACCTCGAAACCGTTCGCAAACACCACAACGTTCGTAGTTACTTAGCTACCATCAATATACACATGATTACCCTATCTCGGACATAACTTAGGTCTGGCCCGTCATAGCGGAGGCATAACCAGGTGTGGCACGGTGTGCCCACCGTCTACAACATATGAAAGGATCCAGACAAAAGTACACGACAAGCTGTGGGCCAACGATTATTTTGTTCATACCGTTTTAGAGATACATAATCTCATGTAATTAATTTAATTGACTCGATTAAACTAGTTATAAAAGTCTGGGGCGTATTCACCTTTTAAAATGATCAGCTTCACTTCATTAATCGAATTGTCTTTCTTGCTATCTCGGACCGATAGTACGAGTATAACCAATTGTTATTACTAGATCAATAATCTAGCTTTATACCTTTAGTCCATTTTGTTTTATCTTTACCTCGATTATATTTTCTTATCGAACCTTTAGTTTAAAGTATATTTTCTTAATTTACTATGTTTAAACCTTTAGCTCGATCATTAATATTTTCTAAAGACTACGTTTCTTCTTCTCAAAGAAACATATACTTTATTTCTTTACTTATTATATAAGAATCTTAAATAATATTTTTATTACTAACAAAGAATTATTTTTTTATAACAATATCTTTTATTTATACTTCTTTGTTTATTTTTTGAGTTATCAAGTATACCCTCAACTAGGGTCTAAGCCTATTTAATATTATAATAATATTATTTTGCTCGGGCAGAACCCCTACCTTGTTTGGCTTATAATTTCCAAGACTTTCGGGCAGCACTTCTACGCTTGCACGTTTATCGAGGAAATCATGATCAACACTTCTTGCACGTAAATCGAGGCACACCGGTCTTTGAATTTGCTAGAGCGTGCTTCGAGGCATGGTGTTGGTTCGCCTTTTGATGGTACGCACTTCGAGAAAACATCGGGTTTTTGGGCACATGTATTCAGGTAACGATCGTCGAGTCGTGGAACATTTTACGAGGTAGTGAGAGAGAGAGAGAGAGTGTGTGTGTGAGATGTTGTGATGATAAAATTAGAGGGTTTGAGGCCCTATTTATAGAGCTGATCAGCCGACCCATCGCGATATGCGATGGGTCTTAAAAATGATCCATTGCGTATCGTGATGGATTGGTTGCAGTTTTATGAAAAAAATATTCCATCGCGATACGTGATAGGCCCTTGGTAGGCCATCGCCTACCGCGACTAGCCTAGTTGCGTCATCAATAGCTTTGCCACGTATTCCACGTGACCTGTCATGTGGTGTCACGTGGCGTGACACGCGTCTAGGGCTTTCAGACCAGGTCATCGCGATACTCGATGACGTAGGAACTTGGGGTGATCGCGTATCGCGACACCGCCCATTTTGGGATTTTGTGGCATACCCATCACGATACGCGATGTGTTGTCTTTTGATCCCTAACTTTGAATACTTGACATTTTTGGATCAAAATTTTTCAAGATGTTACATATAACATTATTTGACAACCCTAAAACAGTTATCACGACTCAGAGTAGTTTCCAAAAGCAAAAAAAGGATTTTCAATTATTCTTATAATCACAAGATCAATCCAGAAGGGTTATATCATGAGAATTGAATATCGATTCACGAAGATGAGCTTTCTCGAATCTTACCCGGGATGTAGAGTATTCTATTTTTAAAGTTTTGTTCATGTTTTAAGAACGAACTAATTGTAATGGGTTATTATCAATCTATGATCATTGACGTTTGGTATTATTGTGCAATCAGCCGATTTAGGTTTATTTCAGTTAAAACGATTAGTTTGCCAATTGTTGGGATACATGTTCATATGGTTGTATTGATTAATTTTAATGTGACGAAGCATACAATTGTCCTTAGTTGAGTCACACTAGTAGAGACCATTTGATAACCGGTTCCATGTGTTATCGATTGTTGATGCATAAAGGTTAACTAGTTGATCAACCTGATTTGATTGATGATAATTAACCTGTTAAATGACACGAGATTGTTGTTTGTTACATGCTTGAACCCCAAGTATAATTTTTCTTTTTTTAATTGTTTCAAACTTGATTAATTGCTTATTTAATTCTAAACTCAAATAATTTCAAGTGTGATCAACACTCTTAATTTCTACTTCATAATGTTGGAATTTCATTACACGTTACGCTAACCACATACTCCTTGTGGTTCAACACCCTACTTGCGCTAACTATTTTAAGGTGATTAGGACAATTCTTTATTACTATTTTGACTAGACCATGACACGGTCATCAGAGCTATCCACACGGTGTCGACATCCAAAGAGTTGTTTTAAATATATTGTTTCATATAAATGTAAGTTTTATTCCGCGAAAGTTTTTATAGACTCTAATATTTAATTTGTGTTCAAGTGTAAATCCAACTGTAAGTAAGGTGCTCAGGTTTGGGGCCATACAAAAATAAGCAAACCCTGACCCGAGACCCTAAGAGTATGAAAACAGTCTTCCTTCAGGTTACTTAGTCATATAAGAATGACTTAAGAAAGACAAATTGAAAATGACCAATATTTAACCTAATGGTGCGGTTTAAACCAACATTTAATGGTTAATCGACAAAATATATAACTTTTGAGTTTTTACATTAGGTATATATAAAATTTCCACGCAAAAACTTTCACATGTTAAGATAAATATTTAAGCATTCAAACATGACTTTTACTGCAACCATCAATGCCGGATCTTTTATAAATGTTAATGCATAATGTCTATTTCTAAGATCTTTAAGGTCTTGTTTTGTAAAGATGCTAGCGATTGGAATGTATGTAATGTTGAATGTATAAGGTTATGCCCATGATATGTTATACGAAGCATAACTTATGGACCGTATAAAATGCGCGTCGTGTAAGTTTCAAAGTCTTGCTTATAAATAGGTATCTTGACTTATTTGATTGTCAAAGGTATACCACACCTCTCTAAGGTAAAGGACCTAACTGGATGTTCGATTATGAGAGTTTATTTAATTCGTTCACTCAATTAGCCGATCAACCAGATAAAGACTTGGTACGTGCTTATTTTGAAGATCGATTTTTACCTCCAAGATCTTCTGGTTCTGTTTATGTTGATGCTTCACAAGTTTATCTTCCTGATATGTTTGATGTGATTTCAAGCTCATCTGATGATGGTCATTTTGTTGATATTTACTTGGCTCCATTCCCTGAAACACATGAGACAGGTGAATCGTCTCAAGATGCTGAGGAGAATCTAACTAATTTATATGATAATGTTGTTGTGTCTGAGAATCCAACTCTTCGGATTCATTCGTATCATCCCCAGGACAACATCATTGATGATCTTGATGTATGGGTGCAAACACGTCATCAAATTGCTAATTCTACTGATATCATATTGTGTGCATATGCCGATATGCATTCTTCGGGAATCATGAATCTCGCAAAATTCATTTGCTTTTTATCTTAAGTCGAACCGACAAATGTTCGTATGGATCTTGCTGATCCATTTTGGGTAAAAGCAATGCAAGAAGAATTGCAACAATTTAATCGACTGGGTGTTTGAGATCTCATTGATACATCTACTAGAGTTAAGAAACCAATTCCGACAATGAGGGTATTTAAGTGCAAGAAAGAAGACCGAGGGGTGATCGTAAGATACAAAGCATGATTGGTTGTTCAAGGTTTTCATCAGCAAAAAGGCATTGATTACACTGAAGTGTATGCTCCAGTTGCAAGATAGGAAGCTATACGAATATTGTTGGCCTATGTTGCTTTCAAAAACATTAAGGTTTATCAAATGGATGTTAAAAGCGCCTTATTTAATGGGGAATTACATGAAGAAGTGTTTGTTCTGCAGCCACCAGGATTTGAAGATCCAGATTATCCGGACCGTGTATACCGTCTGAAAAAGGCCCTGTATGGTTTACACCAAGCCCCGAGAGCTTGGTATGGCATGCTTGCTGGCCATCTTACTGATAATGGCTTCAAGTGAGGAACTGTGGATTTCCCTCTATTTTACAAGAACGTTGATGATGATCTGCTCCTTGTACAAATATATGTCGATGATATTATATTTGGTTCAACAAATGACAAGCTTTGTAAAGATTTTGATAAGTCAATGCAAACGAAGTTTGAAATGAGCTTGGTGGGGGAGATGAATTTCTTCTTAGGGTTGTAGGTTCATCAGTCTGATAAGGGAATCTTCGTTCGTTAGACGAAATACGTGAACGATGTCTTGAGCGATTCAAGATAACTGCCGGGAAAATCCCTTCGACGCCTCTTCCTGTGGGTCACAATTTATCACCGGATGAATTTGAGGATACCGTAGATCCTACCCTTTACCGAGCGATGATTGGTTCATTAATGTATTTAACTTCTTCTCGTCCTGACATAATGTTTGCTGTTTGTTTATATGCTAGGTACCAATCAAGTTCCCGAGTGACTCACCTGGCTGCGGTTAAACGTATACTTAAATATCTGAGGGGTAATCCTGGAATCGGGTTATGGTATCCCAAGGATGATAGTTTTAACTCGCTGCGTATTCTGATTCTGATTATGGAGGATGTAAGATCAATTTCAAATCGACTACAGCGGGTTGTCAGTTTTTAGGAAGCCGGCTTGTTTCCTGGCAGTGTAAGAAGCAGACAACGGTCTCCACTTCTACCGCTGAGGCAGAATACATGGCAGCCTCGAGTTGCTATTCACAGGTTTTATGGATCCAACAACATCTGTGCGACTACTGTTTGAAGTTTCTTACTACTCCAATTTTAATTGATAATTCTGCTGCTAAAAGTATCACCAAAATCCTGTGCAGCATTGATATCATTTCATTCGGGTCTGTTTTGAAAAGAAATTAATTGATATTGAAAAAGTGCACACAGATTTTCAACGCGCTGACCTCTTTACCAAGGCATTTGACAACACTCGTTTTAACTTTTTTCTTGGTATAAACGGTCTTAGAACACTTGCTGAGGTCCTTAAACAAGGATGATTATCTTTATTTCGTTTTTTGTTTATTCTCTTTCATTTATTTTTTATGTTTTGGGTTTTGGGGGTGAAAACTAAAAAATACAAAATTATTGTGATTTTTGTGTGTATAGAGAAAAACCAAAAACATTTCAAAATGATGAAAAATACAAAAATATTGTGATTTTTGTTTAAAAATTGAAAAAGACAAAGAGGTTTTGTTTTATGTATGTAAAGAGAAAATCCAAAAAGATTTTTGCATACTTTCGCTGAAAATTATGTCAATTACTCATATTTAAGGGGACATATACTTATATATGTTTGGTCCTAAAATTTACTTTTAAATGTTCGGGTTAGCCATTCACCTGATAATGGAAAGTAGTTGGGGCGATTATTATGCGATTTTACTTTTATTCTCTCACTGAAAATTATGTCGGTTATTTAAGTTTGTGGAACATGCTTGCATGTTTTGGTCCTGTTATCTACTTGTAGATTGATAGGATAGCCATTAATCTATATACTGAAAGTGACTGGGGCGATTGAATTTATTTTTTATACTCCTCAAATTGAGTTTTGAAGCAAAAAGAGAAAATGATAGTACATTGACCATCTGGTCCCATATCCATAAACAAATAAGCTTAAAAGACTGAGTGCTTAATTGCATTGGTGCATTGATAGGTCTTAAACAAGCCGTTAGAGTAAAGTATGTGATATACACATAACGAAATGCCAAATTGAAAGGGACGTTTGTCTCTAACAAAAATCTCAGTAAGGATGACGGAAATGTTATAGCCTATCATATCAAGCCTTATATTTGTCTGATCACCAAAAATAAAATAAAGCAAATAACAAGCGTTAGGTTTCTAGACACTGTGAGTCTTTATGCGGCTTAATCATCTGGGTATTCATATGCATGAATATTTCAATCGCTTTTAGAGCAAACCCAACGTCAATAAACTTGATCACCGCTGTACATTGTACAAATTAAACTACTGACTTGATCAAAATCCGCTGTTAGTCATATATTTGTTCATCCCTTGAATCGCTTCTGAATACCAGTAAGAAACGGACCCCAGGGGATACAATTTATGTAAGCCTACAAATAGACTCGTGCATACTCACTCATAGTAAAAGAAACTTGGTTCATTGCTCAATAATTTCTATAAATTTTCAAAATTTTGATCGACAATATAATGGTTTAACTCAAGTTGGGGTGATACGATAAAATCAAATTAAGCTTGAACCGAGATTAGAGGCTGATAGTTTTGATATTCTGTGCTCTAATTGAACATTTAATCATATCACGAAGATTCTTGAAAGTTTGTTATAAGATTTAAGTGGGCAACAATATCAATGACCGACTTAACGCCAGTCATAATATCGTTGAAATATAAAATTGTGATGGAAGGGAAATTTGGTCAATATGATTCTCTACTTAAACTCACCAAAAATACAAAAATATGTACTGCTTTTGAAAAACATACAAAAATACAAAAAGTATTTAATTTTCCACTTTATGTTTGTTCATTGGATTTTTAAAAGTAAATATTTTGAAACAAAAATGAAAAATTCGAAAAAGATTTTATTTTTCTCTTTTATATATTATTTAATTCTTTTAAGTTATGTGTTTTTGAGCGTAAAACATGTTAAGATATTTCAACTTATCACGTTAGGTAAGGTTCGTAAATTAAAAGGTCATCGAGATACGGGATTTCGTTGGTTTATTTATTGATTTATTTATTAATTTATTTAATTGGTTTATTTATTTGATGTTAAATTAAATAAAAGAAAATTGGAAAGATTTTAAAATTAATTCGATATTTATGGATAACGATTGGGGTTATTTTATAATGAATTACTTCAATTCGTTACCATTCTAATTCGCTTCCGCCACTCTGTAACGAATGACCCTAATTCGTCGTCCATCATATAACAAATTAAGCACGAATCCCTTCTAATTCGTTATTGCTTCGTGTTAAGTATTAACGAATTACTCATTCGTTTGCCACGTGTTACGAATGAGATAACGAATTGGCTAATTCATTAATTTAAAAATTATGAATCAGCTGATTCGTTATCTTGGGTAATGTGCCGATTCGTTGGTTATAGGGAACAGTGCAGAACGAATATTCCTCATTCATTCATTCACCTTTTCATCTTCCTTAACCAACCTTTTGCAAAATTTTTCCAGAAATCTCGATCACCACGAAATTCATTTTTGTTCGTCAATCTAGATTTGTATGGTAATCAGGATTAAAAAGCAATAAGTTTCGTCATTTTTCATCAACATTTGATAGGTATTTTAATAGATTATATGATCGGTTTTAACTTATAAGTTTAAACCTTAATTAATCTATTTTATAGTCAGTTCTTGTCTAAATGGGAAATATGTATTGGTTAATTACGAGAATCCGAGTTGATTAGGGTATTCTGTAGGTTATTATATCGTGTATTATGGTGCAATTGAATCTGGGTTGCAGGTTTGACCTTCAAATGTTCATATCAATTTTGACTTTGACTCTGGATAGTCAAAGTTGAACATTATTTGTGCCCATTCGTTATGTGCTAACGAATTGAAACTCATTCGTGTTCAATTCGTTATTGTTATCATAACGAATCAACTCTTTCGTGAATTTTATAACGAATTACCTCACATTCGTTCTTTAATTCGTTAGTTTAATAAAGATGATTCATTATGTTTAATTCATTGGCTTGCTTCGATAATGAATTAAGCAGTTCGTTATAACGAAGTACCTTATTCGTTATAACAAATCAGCCACAACTTTTTAACGAATTGCACTTAGATTTATGTAATATTTTAGTAATTCTTACAAAATATTAATATTTTTATTTGTTTTTCATTTTTACTAAATCTCGGGTTTATATATTTTTCAGTTATGGTTGAAGAGATTGTTCAGGATCCTCCTGTAGCTGATCAACAACCAATACAACAACAAGTAGTGCAGCAGCCATGAGAGCCGGAACTTCCTTTGTTACCGTTAGACAAGAAGTATAATATCTGTGCTTTTGTCAAAACGAACTTTGCGGACGAGGACATATTTGGAGATTTACTGGCGTTTATTCGACGTTCTCGTATACACTATGATGTGACTACTAGGCCGAGTGTTCACTTTAGTATCGTCCGACCATTCTGGAACTCGGCTCGTTTCGTTGAGTCTGAGAATCACATCATTGCTGAAGTCAACGGGACATCAATTGTTATTATTCCCAAGGTGATCAGACGGGTGTTGCAGTTTGGTGATAATATGGATAACCCGTGTGAATTTCATAAGGAGTTGATTCGGGGGTTATTTAAT
The DNA here is from genome assembly GCF_021521415.1 of Bidens hawaiensis. Classification (NCBI taxonomy): domain Eukaryota; kingdom Viridiplantae; phylum Streptophyta; class Magnoliopsida; order Asterales; family Asteraceae; genus Bidens; species Bidens hawaiensis. Next base: position 72,868 of record NW_027502223.1, read on the forward strand.
CATGTGTCCTACATGGGTGATCTTGATAAGTCCATGCATAACAAGGCGTAGTTGTGTCCCACATACAAGTATTTATTACACGTCCTCATTGATTGCCTTGGTGGACGAAAAGGTGGATTTGACGAGTGTCGAATCATGCTCCAATCAGCATTTGTAGCGTTGATCTTGAACAAACCATTCAATTTCTCAGAGATGATCTTCTATCATTTCAAAGAAAATTGCCTCGTCAAGAATTGATGTGGTAAATTTCTTATGTATCCACGATTTATTCAATTGATCGTTCAAGACCTAATTCTTATTTTGGCGATTGATCAAACTTTGGTGAATGATGTGCTGAAGGTGGAGCATATGACAGCCGATACTGTCAAGCGGATGAAGTCGTATAGGCAAGATCCTCATCCAAGGACCAAACGCTTGATTGGTTACTTATCTGATCCAAGATCCTCATCATAACGATCATACGAATGTCCTTCTAATGATCGTTGGATCCACGATGACTCGGATTCCGTACGTGAAGATGGTCCAGGTGGGAACGATGGTGGAAACTATGATGGAGATGATGGTGATGAAGGTGGGGATGATGACCAACGCCGTGCTGAAGTTGAGGCAGTAATTGCTCAAGCTGCTCAACAGAAGCGTAAAGGGAAAGAGGTGGCTAGCGGTGAGCCATCCAAACGTCGTATAACACAGGGTGCTGGTGTTTCATTCGGTCCTCATGTTCCAAGGTCGTTTGTTTCTCAAAGACCGGCGGTGCCGCTTACTACTAGCACTCGGGAATTGACTTTGACGACTACACTTACTTCAGATCCTAGGCTTGGTATGATTCCTCAATCTGTTTTATCATCGATACCAAGGCCTACAACTGCTACTTCGGTGACTCATCCTATACCAACCATGATGCCGACTTAACCTATGGATGTCTTGTTTATGAGAATCAGTCGTCCTCAGGGTCCCATGCAGCCGGTTCCTCAGTCGTTTCATGCTTTACCCCCGGAGAGTCAGATGAACATGCTCTTGAGTTTGAATCACTTATATGAGAATCAAATGGCTGCTGATCTCCAAGCTCAAGAGCAAATGATGTTGAATCAACGTCGTCTGATGGGTTTTGTCTCCTATTGTCAGAAGAAAACAAAGAAGCTTCGTGATATTGTCACGGCTTAGGAGGTGAAGATCAAAGAGCAAGAGGATCTCATTCTACAGCTTGCATGCAAAGAAGAAGAACTAAAGAAGCTAAAAATTGACGATGAAGATCTAGATGTGTCGGGTGCCGGAGGAAGTGAGCCGAAACAAGCTCACGGTTCATCCTATGGTGCTGGAACTAGTGGTGTTAGTAATTTGGATAAACAGTTGGTCGTTTATCATGACTCAACGAATGCACAACCAATCGAGTCGGGTAAAGGCTAATACTGTGTTATTTATGAAAAATACGGGGGTGGTGAGGAGTATGGTGAGCGCGGATGAGATTAAGGAGGGACAGTTTGTTGATAGGTCCCTGACACATGAGCAGATTTCAATACTGCTGGGTTTCAATGATGAAGAGCTTGATGCTTTGGAAGCTGAAGATGATGTGGAGGTGTTGAATGATGAGGAAGTCTTAAGAGATACAAAGATTCATATGAATAAGTCGTTTATTTATGAAGATGAGGAGGTCGAGTTTGAGGATGTGACAGCAGAGGAGTACCCCGATCATTATCAATGATTCAATGTTGATCAGGGTATTCCTACATTCAACGAAGAAAACGTCAAAACTGTTGAAGATCATCTTGAGAAAGTGTCAAAGAATAAAGGGAAGATGTTTGAACGTAATGATGACCCATCAGTTGCTGATATTCAGAGTTAGTTTGCGTGTACAAACAAGAGGACTCGTAAGATTATCGAGGTGTATAGGTATGTTGATGAAGAACAGAAGCAGGAAGCAGTTGCATGAGCAAAAGCCAATCAAAAGACTACATTCAAAGCCGTGTCAATTGTGAAAGGTGATATCATCTTCTGGCTTTATGATTCTGAATTAAAGGTCAGCATTATCAAATGGGAGAACGTTGCTCAGTATCATCAGAATATCATTGACGTTCTCTCATTACAGCGTTGGGATTTTCGTACCCTCGCGAATCGACCTTTTATAAATCGCGGTAGGCATCGTAATGCAGATTGGTTTCGCCAACATCTGTTATTCGAGGTAAACCGTGGTTTTAAGTTCTTTAAGCCACAGATTCCAACCCGTAAACGTATTGAAGAGATTGATCCACAGACGGGTTGGAGGAAGCTTGTGCTTAAAGTAATACCGCAAAGATGTTGAAAGAAGTACCGGTGAAGACGTTCCCATAGAGTTTGCTTCTCTCCTTCAACCGATGGTACTACGAAAACAGTACTGGTGAGGCTGTTATTGTTCTGGGAAAAGGGATAAATACTACCTTATACAAGTTATCGATCCAATGTGGCTCGTTAACTTATCAGAGACAGACAATGATGTGCTATTTAAGAACAAGATTTTGATCGAGCACCGTGAAGACTACAACCTGGCGATGCAATTCCAGCGTGTTGTAAGCGTATGTCACGAATTTGGGATTCATAGTTGCAGAGATTGGCAATCAAGGCGCTTTAAGTAATTTAACGACAAAGAGCTAAAGACGAGGGGGTGTTTGTTAGTGCATGGTTTTGTCGTCTCGAGTCTTTGTATTTATCGTTTTGTATTTATTATTATTATAATGAAAAGATATTTATGGGATATAAGTTCGTTCGTTAATGTAAGGCTAATTCTTTAAGGATGTTTAACGAATTAGCCACTTCGTTTAATGTAAAACCCATTCATTAAGGATGTTTAACAAATGGACTGTTAGTTTGTTATGTATGTTCCAATTCGTCATGGAATGTTGACGAATGAGGGCATAACGAATCAGATATTCGTTATGCTTTCCTTTTGAGTCTGTAATTTAACGAACTAGACACCAATTCGTTACGGGATGTGTAATGAACTGGTTCCATCATCTATATATAGGGTGTTCATACCCCTCATAATTTAAGTTTTGAGATTAACGTAATGAACCTCTGTTCAAATACTCTCTCTCTCAATTCTTCACTAATCTATAACAAATACACATATATAATCACTAATATTATGCATATAGATAATCAATTAAGAGTATATCATGAACTACATCATGCTAATGTATTAGATCTACAACCGGTAATTGATATCAGTTAGATCTGATTCGGTGATTAACACTTGATGTTATGCGTGATGTAGTTGTTAGTACTAAATCTTTTGAGGAACCAATCATTGAAAAAGTGTTAGAAGAAAATTTAACATATGAGGTAGAGGAAGAGGAAGAAGATGAAGAGAAGGTGGATTATGATAATTAACCAACTTATCATCAAAATGATTATGATCCTAATGAAGGTGGTGGTACCAGTATACTTATTGGTTCTGAATTAACTCAAGAAGTGTTAGAAACTCAAACATAACAACAAGTTAAACCTAAACAACAACAAGAACAACAACTTGAAGTGTATATGAGTTGAGAAAGATAATGAAATGGATGTCTTAGATGTTGATCCTATTTCCAGCTGTCCTTCAGTTAATGAAGCATTACAATTTAATGACTCAATTTATGAACTTGAATCAG